>NC_039254.1:8372423-8567181 GCF_003368295.1 Carassius auratus | reverse complement strand
GGCGGAGCCTATGATATGCAATACAAAAGTTGTTTGGATTGATGAGATTTATATGTGTACCGAGTTTCATACGTCTACGAGCAAAGAATGTATGATATATTGGCCCTCCATATTCCAGGGGGCGCTGTAAGAGCCCCTGTGCCACGCCCGTGTATCAGTCTCTGCCCGGCCCTAATGGCCGCAGGTCCAATCTGTGTTGCCAATTTTCAAGACTTTTTAAGCACGTTAAGGGCCCCAAAAGCCCCGAGACGTTGGAAAAAAATAATAATAATTAATAATATAATAATAATAATAATAATAATAATAATAAAAAATAATCCTAAGAAAACAAAGGCCTCTCGCCATTTGGGCTTGAGCCCTAATAAATTAAATATAGCTGCAAGCAGCGATGGCGGGCTCAAGCCCACCAATGCCATCGCCACCCCTGTGGCATCAGGTAACTGTGCCCCAGCGGGCACATGCATTCACAATATCCCTCTGGCAGTGAGGTTTTAAGGGATATGGCAGTTAAAGGGTTAATCTGAATCATCTAGACTTTAAAATCACATTCACAGAACAATATATATATATATATAACTTTAGTAACCTTTTACAATAAGATTCCATTTATAAACATTATGTTAACTGAACAATATTTATATAGCATTTATTCATGTCAGTTAATATTCCAAACTTAAACATTAAAACATTGTTTTATTGTGATTTTTTTCCAAGCACATTTTACCAATTCCAAACCATATAAATCTTAATAACTACCATTATTTTTTATTTAATCATTTATGAGTGCTATACAATAGTCCAGGAAAGCTGGAAGAGAAAAACTCCTTATATTAATGTGTGCAGAAGTATTAGGCATGTTTCTTTTACAGATGAAATGCGCTAAAAAAGAGTTTTAACTCAAACTGTAAAGTCGAAAATTATGAAATACCCATGATAAATATCAAACACAAATGCAATACAGAAATGGATAAGTTAAGACTTGACCATTGTACAAAAAATGCTGACTGGGTCATGAGGTCAGAAAAGAAGAAGAAAAAAACAGGTCAAGAAGAACTGACAAAAAGAATTGTAAAATAATTAGGAATTAATGTGAAGATTAATTTTTAGTCAATTCTGCAAGACAGACTTTTCAGGAAAGGAGGTGGAATAAAAATGAGCTCCTAAATCTTAATCCCGGATTCTGGAAAATATATTCCTCAAACCATCGGACAAGAGGAGGTGGTGCTGGTCCTTCACGAGTCACTCTAATCTGTTCATAAAGCCTATATATAAAGACTTAATATATAGTATTTAACAATACTTCATGGTATTCTAATTAAATACTTTTTTTGAATCTTAGATCTCTCAGAACCTGACACATTGTAATTCTGGAGACTCCAGGAAAGTGGCAGTTCTGTAAAATGTTGGCGCTGGAGACTAAATGCTCCCTGATAGTTTCACACCTAATTCACTTAACACACACACAAACACACACACACACACATACACACACACACAGACACACTACCCACAGTGACAGAGGGACAGAGTGACATCAGATGTATGATAGTTTTTTAATTTTCTATCATCCATATAGTGTTGTAAAGTCATGAAACTATGCATATTTCCTCAGAATGACTTGTCTTCTATGTGTACATTTTTTTGAAGTGTTTAGAAGCTGCACTTAAAAATATAAGACATTTACTGGTTACTTTTTTACTGTTATTTCAAAAAATCACCACGACAAAACCATTCAAGCTATCCAAAATTCATTCGCATCTGTTCTGTGAGATAAATTCTTTAAACAGTGGTAAAAGAGGATGTGGTGCTGAACCTTCAAGAGTCACTCAAAACGTATCTATCCATAAAGCCTATAAAGAATTATTCTTAATATACAGTTCACAATACTTCAGCTTGTTATTCTAATTAAGTCAGGGTCATTTTATCAGTAAAATACATAAAATTCATATTATTTTTCTTTGAAAGATTTCTATAAATGATTTAAATCATACTTGTTTCTACAATAATTATTTAAAAGTAATCCTATAGCTCCATCTGGTGGCCATTATTGGTACTAAGAATTGCAAGCTTCATTTATAAGTTATGATAGTTTTAATTTTATGCTGGCTCTTGAAAATGATAAAGCTATGAAACTTACTGTGCTTCCTTCAAATGATGACTTCTACCTATATAAAAAATTATGAAGAGTTTGGAATGAAAAAAATTAAAGATATAGTAAAATAACTATTGTATTTTTTTATGTTACTTTAATAAATCGCTATGGCCACACCATTTAAGGTATCCTAAACCCATTCGCAATTTAACATTTTCAGTATATTGGCTTCATGTTAAAAAAAAGTTTGGTGTGAACTACTTGTGTCTTCTTGGAGGAGTATGATTCATTTACAGGCTGATTTGATCATAAATCCACAATAGAATTTCTGAGCTCTGTATCAATCTGTGTTGTTGTTTGTTTATTTTTATTTTTTTATTTTTCATAGGAAGATAACTGACCCTTTACTCTCCTTTTTAATAAATGTGCTTATAAACCAAAAACAAGCTATTTATAGCTGTATTTATAAACTGCTTACTACTGACTATTAATATTGGGACAAGGCTTTATAAAGCATGAACTGACTATTTACTTTTTGAGTTTGAAATTATTATTTGCAGCACAAATAAGGTTTTTGGGGATTTTTAAAAATCCCTAAAACTGTCAGAAAAGGATAAGGCCTAAGATTTCTATGTGAGTGGCTAAATTTATTTGTTTTTATAACTATAATGCATAAACTATGAAATTATACAAAATGTATAAAAAGTACAACAGTTATTGTTTTCCAATGTTTTTTATTTATTTATTTTTTTTTTTTTTTGGATTTACATTTAAAAAAATTAGCCTACTGCAATCATTCTAAACAGCTTGACTAAAACCTGTTAATATTTATTATAGACCACTGTAACTGTGTATAATCTAACAAACAAGTTTATTATGAAAATAAAAGTGTGTACACCAGATAAATTGGACGATAAAGAAATTGCTAACAATAGTATAATAGAGCATGTTTTATGTTTTTAGGCGTTTAGATGCAGAAATTGACAAATCAAATGTAAAATAAAATGTAATTGATTTAATTAAATATAGATTAATTATTGTTAGAGCAAAATAATAAATAAATAAATAAATACGTACACACATTAAAAAAAGCAGCCAAGATGAATGAGTCTCATTTTTTATATGGATCAAAATTGAAGACAGAAGCAGCTGGTATATGCGGTCACTTAATATTAAAATCCAGTAGATCCACTTCAGATTTATTTCTCAACAGTTTATGTTCACGTGGCTGTTGTCGTTTATGGTCGCCAAGCTATTATGTATTTTGAAATAATCTTGTCCGTGATGTGTTCGTTCGTACGACGAAAGGCAGAATCCTGCAGCTCGAGAGATGTGTTATTCTGCCAGTCGCGCTTTCAAATAGTCTTGCACACTTAAACGGGTCACAAACATCTGCATTTAGCTCTTGTAGTGTTACAATGGGTTTATTGTGTGCATTTGTGGTAATATTTTATTTAAAAAAGCTCTTAAACAAGAATAAATTTGTTTGTTTTGAGCTCGACACTGTACGCGCTGATCGGAGGCGGTGATTTCAGATAGGGAGGCGCAAATATTTCATTTTCACACAAACAGTTCAAAAACATCTGAATTTAGCTCTTGGTGTGTTCTAATTGGTTGATTGTGTGATATCGCTGTAATAATTTATTTTTAAAAGCTTTAAAACAGGAATAAATTCGTTTTTTCTGAGCTCTTTACTCCAGACGCTCGTGGTCACAGCGGTGATTCATCTCTCCTATTTCTCACGTATCTCTGGCCAGAAATAATTTATCCATGAGCCCTGAACCGGTAATAATCAGATATGTTGGTTTAGCTTGTCAGTGTGAATTAAATCTAAGTATTTATTTGTATTTTTAACCGATTTAAAAGTGAAAGTAAAAGTCCGGTAATTGCACCTGTAGGGGCGCAATTTCTCTCAGACAATGGAAGTCTGAAGCACATATACTCAAACAGAGGGACAGAGTGAGATGAGATGTCTGACAGTTTTTTAATTTTCTGTTATCCATACAGTGTTGTAAAGTCGTGAAACTATCCATATTTACTCAGAATGACTTTTTTTCTGTACGAAAAAAGGTTTTGAAGTGTTTGGAATTTAAAAATGCAGGAAAATTACTAATTCCATTTTTACTGTCATTTAAAAAAATCACCACGACAAAACCGTTTAAGCTATCCAAAATCCATTGGCAATTTAAGTTGTTTAAAATGTTTTGGCATCATGTAGACAAAGTTTGGTGTGTATAGTGTTACTCTCCTCTGAGCAGTATGCATTAATTCACAGCTAAATGTAAAAAAAAATCCACATTCAAATCAAAATAGCTGACTTCCTGTTGATCGTAGCTGATGACTGTGAATTAGAAAGTTGTCCGTCTTAAAAAGAAAAATTTTTGTACCGAGTTTGGTGTCTGTAGCTAAAACTAACCCCGCCACTTTTGACAAAAGGTGGCGCTATAGAGTGCCTCTTCCACGCCCTCTTATGAACTTTTGCCAGTGTCTAGTTATCATAATTACTGATATGTGTTCTGAGTTTGATGAAATTCTAAGCATGTTATATGCCTCAAAATCACCTAAAAAGTATTCAAGTTTAACATGTTGCCACGGCAACAATATTTTTAGATATCAATATCCCCCCAGCAGATTTATATCGGCTGTGTTTTAACATTATTCTGATGAAGTTTGAAGCAAATCGAGTAAAAATAAGATGCTGAATTCAAAGCATTTTGAAAATGACACACTTCCTGCTGCCAGTTGGTGGCGCTATAACTTTGACTCCTAATAGTCACATATATGCGATCGACATCATACAACGAATAATCTGATGCAGTTTGATTAAAATCAGGAAATGTATGTGGATGGTATTAGACACTTCCTGTTTCTCATTTCTCGCCATAATTTCAACACCTCGCCACGAGCAAACCGTTTGAGATATCAAAAATCCCCTGGCAATTTTTCATCCCCAGTGTCTTGAGATCATGTTGACCGAGTTTGGCGGCAATCGAGAAAAAAACCTATGACAAGTATTTCAAATTCCAGAGCATGCGCTTTTTACATAACTCTAAATAGCTGACTTCCTGTTGGGCGGAGCCGAATGACATGCAGTACGAAAGTTGTTCAGCACGATGAGATCTATATGTGTACTGAGTTTCATATTAATACGAGCAAGTATGTGTGAGCTATACATCAACATTTATGACTGTGTTCCAGGGGGCGCCATAGAGCCCCTGTGCCACGCCCGGGTCCCAGCCTCTGCAGGCTCCTAAAGGCCACAGATTCCAAAGTGTGCGCAAATTTTCAAGAGTTTTTGAGTATGTTAAGGACCCCAAAAGCCCCCACAACTTTGACGAAAAATTTGAATACTAAACCCTAAATAGCCAACTTCCTGTTGGGCGGAGCCTATGATATGCAATACAAAAGTTGTTTGGATTGATGAGATTTATATGTGTACCGAGTTTCATTCGTCTACGAGCAAGAATGTATGATATATGGCCCTCCATATTCCAGGGGGCGCTGTAGAGCCCCTGTGCCACGCCCGTGTATCAGTCTCTGCCCGGCCCTAATGGCCGCAGGTTCCAATCTGTGTGCCAATTTTCAAGACTTTTTAAGCACGTTAAGGGCCCCAAAAGCCCCCGAGACGTTGGAAAATAATAATAATAATAATAATAATAATAAAAAATAATCCTAAGGAAAACAATAGGCCTCTCGCCCTTTGGGCTTGAGCCCTAATAAAAAATAATCCTAAGGAAAACAATAGGCCTCTCGCCCTTTGGGCTTGAGCCCTAATAATAATAATATAGCTGCAAGCAGCGATGGCGGGCTCAAGCCACCAATGCCATCACCACCCCGGTGGCATCAGGTAAACTGTGCCCAGCGGGCACATGCATTCACAATATCCCTCTGGCAGTGAGGTTTTAAAGGATAGAGGGGAGCGTAGAGGGGAGCGTGCATTTGCAGTGGCTGGGCCACGACTCTGGAATACCCTGCCTTTAGAGATCAGACTGGCCCCTTCCTTGTCTATTTTTAAATCTTTGCTAAAAACTTTTTTATTTTCCTTAGTGTACTGACTACTGTGTTATGCTACATTTTGAAATGGGTGGTTTTAAATTTTTTGTCTGGTCTATTTTTATGTATGTGTAATATTCTTGCTCTTATGTTAAAGCACTTTGGTCAGCCAGGAGGCTGTTGTAAATGCGCTATACAAATAAATTGAACTTGAACTAGAACTTGAACTTGATATGGCAGTTAAAGGGTTAATCCGAATCATCTAGACTTTAAAATCACATTCACAGAACAATATATATATATATATATATATATATATATATATATAACTTTAGTAACACTTTACAATAAGATTTCATTTATAAACATTATGTTAACATGAACAATATTTATATAGCATTCATTCATGTCAGTTAATATTCCAAACTTAAACATTAAAACATTGTTTTATTGTGATTTTTTTCCAAGCACATTTTACCAATTCAAAACCATATCAATCTTAATAACTACCATTATTTTTTATTTAATCATTTATGAGTGCTATACAATAGTCCAGGAAAGCTGGAAGAGAAAAACAGGTCAAGAAGAACTGACAAAAGAATTGCAAAAGAATTAGGAATTAATGTGAAGATTAATTTTTAGTCAATTCTGCAAGACAGACTTTCAGGAAAGGAGGTGGAATAAAAATGAGCTCCTAAATCTTAATCCCAGATTCTGGAAGATATATTCCTCAAACCATCGGACAAGAGGAGGTGGTGCTGGTCCTTCACGAGTCACTCTAATCTGTTCAGAAAGCCTATATATAAAGTCTTAATATATAGTATTTCACAATACTTCATGGTATTCTAATTAAATAATTTTTTGGAATCTTAGATCTCTCAGAACCTGACACATTGTAATTCTGAGACTCCAGGAAAGTGGCAGTTCTGTAAAATGTTGGCGCTGGAGACTAAATGCTCACTGATAGTTTCACACCTAATTCACTTAAAACACACACAAACACACACACACAGTGACAGAGGGACAGAGTGACATCAGATGTATGTTTTTTAATTTTCTGTCATCCATATAATGTTGTATAGTCATGAAACTATGCATATTTCCTCAGAATGACTTGTCTTCTATGTGTACATTTTTTTGAAGTGTTTAGAAGCTGCACTTTTTTTTACTGGTTCCTTTTTTACTATTATTTCAAAAAATCACCACGGCAAAACCATTCAAGCTATCCAAAATTCATTCACACCTGTTCTGTAAGATTAATTCTTTAAACAGTGGTAAAAGAGGATGTGGTGCTGATCCTTCAAGAGTCACTTAAAACGTATCTGTCCATAAAGCCTATTTAGAATTATTCTTAATATACAGTTCACAATACTTCAGATTGTTATTCTAATTAAGTGAGGGTCATTTTATCAGTAAAATTCCTAAAATACATATTATTTTATTTGAAAGATTTCTATAAATTATTTAAATCATACTCGTTTCTCCAGTAATTATTTAAAAGTAATCCTATAGCTCCCTCTGGTGGCCATTATAGGTACTAAGAATTGCAAGCTTGATTTATAAGTTATGATAGTTTTAATTTTATGCTGGCTCTTGAAAATGATAAAGCTATGAAACTTACTGTGCTTCCTTCAAATGAGGACTTCTACTTATATAAAAAATTATGAAGAGTTAGAATGAAAAATTTTAAAGATATAGTAAAATAACTATTGTATTTTTTATGTTACTTTAATAAATCTCTATGGCAACACCATTTAAGCTATCCTAAACCCATTCACAATTTAACATCTCAGTATATTGGCATCATGTTGAAAAAGGAGTATGGAGTAGTATGAGGAGGAGTATGAATTCATTTACAGGCTGATTTTATCATAAATCCACAATACAATTTCTGAGTTCTGTATCAATCTGTGTTGTTGTTTGTTTATTTTTATCTTTTATTTTTCATAGGAAGATAACTGACCCTTTACTCTCCTTTTTAATAAATGTGCTTATAAACCAAGGACAAGCTATTTATAGCTGTATTTATAAACTGCTTACTACTGACTATTAATATTGGGACAAGGCTTTATAAAGCATGAACTGACTATTTACTAATGAGTGCAGTTATTATAAAGTGTTATCAATGCATTTGCTAATGTTAACAAATTAGACATTATTTTACAGTGTTATCAAATCCTTAAATGACTCATAAGCATTTGTGAAAGTTCTGCTTGCATTACAGCTTAGTATTGATCTGTGAGCTGAACAGATTTACTGTTACATCTATGAGATTATTTAAATTCAAATAAATATAATGTCACAGGATGTCATAGGTCAGTATCAAATGAGTTTGAAATTATTATTTGCAGCACAAATAAGTTTTTTTTAGGATTTTTAAAAATCCCTAAAACTGTCAGAAAAAGGTTAAGGCCTAAGCTATTTCTATGTGAGTGGCTAAATTTATTTTTGTTTTTATAATTGTAATACACAAACTATGAAATTATACAAAATGTATAAAAAGGTAAATAAATAAATACGCACACATCAAAAAAGCAGCCAAGTCGAATGAGTTTCCTTTTTTATATAGATTAAAATTGAAGACAGAAGCAAGTGGTAAATGTGGTCACTTTAATATTCAAATCCAGTAGATCCAGTTTATGTTCACGTGGCTGTTTTCGTTTATATTCGCCAAGCTATTATGTATTTTGAAATAATCTTGTCCGTGATGTGTTCGTTCGTACGACGAAAGGCAGAATCCTGCAGCTCCAGAGATACATGTTATTCTGCCAGTCGCGCTTTCAAATAGTCTTGCACACTTAAACGGGTCACAAACACCTGTATTTAGCTCTTGTTGTGTTATAATGTGTGTATTGTGTGCATTTATGGCAATATTTTATTTTAAAAAGCTCTTAAACAAGAATAAATTTGTTAGTTTTGAACTTGTGGCACTCTGCGCGCTGATCGGAGCGGTGATTTCAGATAGGCAGCCACAAATATTTAATTTTCACACAAACAGTTCAAAAACATCTTAATTTAGCTCTTGGTGTGTTCTAATTTGTGAATTGTGTGATATCGCTGCAATACTTTATTCTTAATAGCTATGAAACAAGAATAAACTCGTTTTTTCTGAGCTCGTCATTCCACACGCTCCTGCTCACAGCGGTGATTAATCTCTCCTGTTTCTCACGTATCACTGACCACACATCAATTATTAATGAGCCCTGACCCGGTAATAATCATATATGTTGGTTTAGCTTGTCAGTGTGAATTAAATCTAAGTATTTATTTGTATTTTAACCGATTTAAAAGAGAAACTAAAACTCCGTTAATTGCACCTGTAGGGGCGCAATTTCTCTCAGACAATGGAAGTCTAAGCACATACACTCAAACAGAGGGACAGAGTGAGATGAGATGTCTGACAGTTTTTTAATTTTCTGTTACCCATACAGTGTTGTAAAGTCGTGAAACTATCCATATTTCCTCAGAATGACTTTTTCATCTGTATGAAAAAATTCTTTGACGTGTTTGGAAGCTGCAATTTAAAAATACAATAATGATTCCCTTTGTAAGGTCATTTAAAAAAATCACCACGGCAAAACCATTCAAGCTATCCAAAATCCATTCACAATTTAAGTTCCTATCAGAAATACTGATGTGTGTTCAGAGTTTTGTGAAATTCCAAGTATGTTATTTGCCTCAAAATCACCTGAGAAGTATTCCAGTTTGACATGTTGCCACGCCAACAATTTTTTAGATATCAATATCCCCCTTGCAGATTTATATCGGCTGTGTTTTAACATTATTCTGATGAAGTTTGAAGCAAATCGAGTAATAATAAGATGCTGAATTCAAATCATTTTGAAAATGACACACTTCCTTCTGCCAGTTGGTGGCGCTATAACTTTGACTCCTAATAGTCACATATATGCGATCGACATCATACAACGAATAATCTGATGAAGTTTGATTAAAATCAGGAAATGTATGTGGACGGTATTAGACACTTCCTGTTTCTCATTTCTCGCCATAATTTCAACGCCTCGCCACGAGCAAACCGTTCGAGATATCAAAAATCCCCTGGCAATTTTTCATCCCCAGTGTCTTGAGATCATGTTGACCGAGTTTGGCGGCAATCGAGAAAAAAACCTATGACAAGTATTTCAAATTCCAGAGCATGCGCTTTTTACATAACTCTAAATAGCTGACTTCCTGTTGGGTGGAGCCTATGACATGCAATACGACAGTTGTTCGGCACGATGAGATCTATATGTGTACTGAGTTTCATATGAATATGTGCAAGTATGTGTGAGCTATACATCAACATTTCTGACTGTGTTCCAGGGGGCGCCGTAGAGCCCCTGTGCCACGCCCGGGTCCCAGCCTCTGCAGGCTCCTAAAGGCCACAGATTCCAAAGTGTGCGCAAATTTTCAAGAGTTTTTGAGTATGTTAAGGACCCCAAAAGCCCCCACAACTTTGACGAAAAATTTGAATACTAAACCCTAAATAGCCAACTTCCTGTTGGGCGGAGCCTATGATATGCAATACAAAAGTTGTTTGGATTGATGAGATTTATATGTGTACCGAGTTTCATTCGTCTACGAGCAAGAATGTATGATATATGGCCCTCCATATTCCAGGGGGCGCTGTAGAGCCCCTGTGCCACGCCCGTGTATCAGTCTCTGCCCGGCCCTAATGGCCGCAGGTTCCAATCTGTGTGCCAATTTTCAAGACTTTTTAAGCACGTTAAGGGCCCCAAAAGCCCCCGAGACGTTGGAAAAAAAAAATAATAATAATAATAATAAAAAATAATCCTAAGGAAAACAATAGGCCTCTCGCCCTTTGGGCTTGAGCCCTAATAATAATAATAAACGGAGCAATTCCAAGAGGGTCCTCACACCATCGGTGCTCGGGCCCTAAATACAGATTTTTTTCCCCCTGATTATTAAAGGGATGATTAGGTCTCTCTCTCTCTCTCTCTCTCTCTCTCTCTCTCTGCCAGACAGCCCCTCCCTACAATCCACACACACTGTCAGTCACCAAAAATTCACAGTCACCAACCCCCTCACACTCCCCCTCCCTCTCCCCCTCCCTTTCCTCACACAGACAGAGTGGCCAGAGTGAGATCATGTCAGTTGAGAAGTCTGACAGTTTTTTAATTTTCTGTTATCCATACAGTGTTGTAAAGTCGTGAAACTATGCATATTTCCTCAGAATGACTTTTTCATCTGTATGAAAAAATTATTTGACATGTTTGGAAGCTGCAATTTAAAAATACAATAATGATTCCCTTTGTAAGGGCATTTCAAAAAATCACCACGGCAAAACCATTCAAGCTATCCAAAATCCATTCACAATTTAAGTTCCTATCAGAAATACTGATGTGTGTTCAGAGTTTTGTGAAATTCTAAGTATGTTATTTGCCTCAAAATCACCTGAGAAGTATTCCAGTTTGACATGTTGCCACGCCAACAATTTTTTAGATATCAATATCCCCCTTGCAGATTTATATCGGCTGTGTTTTAACATTATTCTGATGAAGTTTGAAGCTAATCGAGTAATAATAAGATGCTGAATTCAAATCATTTTGAAAATGACACACTTCCTTCTGCCAGTTGGTGGCGCTATAACTTTGACTCCTAATAGTCACATATATGCGATCGACATAATACAACGAATAATCTGATGAAGTTTTATTAAAATCAGGAAATGTATGTGGATGTTATTAGACACTTCCTGTTTCTCATTTATCGCCATAATTTCAACACCTTGCCACAAGCAAACCGTTCGAGATATCAAAAATCCCCTGGCAATTTTTCATCCCCAGTGTCTTGAAATCATGTTGACCGAGTTTGGCGGCCATCGAGTAAAAAACCTATGACAAGTATTTAAAATTCCAGAGCATGGGCTTTTTACATGATGCTAAATAGCTGACTTCCTGTTGGGCGGAGCCTAGGACATGCAATACAAAAGTTGTTCGGCACGGTGAGATCTATATGTGTACTGAGTTTCATATGAATATGTGCAAGTATGTGTGAGCTATACATCAACATTTCTGACTGTGATCCAGGGGGCGCCGTAGAGCCCCTGTGCCACGCCCGGGTCCCAGCCTCTGCAGGCTCCTAAAGGCCACAGATTCCAAAGTGTGTGCAAATTTTCAAGAGTTTTTGAGTATGTTAAGGACCCCAAAAGCCCCCACAACTTTGACGAAAAATTTGAATACTAAACCCTAAATATCCAACTTCCTGTTGGGCGGAGCCTATGACATGCAGTACGAAAGTTGTTTGGTTTGATGAGATCTACATGTGTACCGAGTTTCGTGTGTCTATGTGCACGTATGTATGATATATGGCCCTCAGTATTCCAGGGGGCGCTGTAGAGCCCCTGTGCCACGCCCGTGTATCAGTCTCTGCCCAGCCCTAATGGCCGCAGGTTCCAAGGTGTGTGCCAATTTTCAAGAGTTTTCGAGCATGTTAAGGGCCCCAAAAGCCCCCGAGACGTTGGAAAAAAAAAAAAAATAATAATAATACTAAAAAATAATCCTAAGGAAAACAATAGGGCTCTCGCCCTCCAGGCTTGAGCCCTAATAATAATAAATAATCCTAAGTAAAACAATAGGGCTCTCGCCCTAATAATAATAAAAAATAATCCTAAGGAAAACAATAGGGCTCTCGCCCTCCAGGCTTGAGCCCTAATAATAAAAAATAATTCTAAGGAAAACAATAGGGCTCTCGCCCTCCAGGCTTGAGCCCTAATAAACAAAGCAGATACAAGAGGGTCCTCGCACCTCGGTGCTCGGGCCCTAATAATACTTTTAACCAGAAATTACGCGTCAAGCCTTCCTCAGCTCTATCTGAGTTGACGCTTCCCCCCTGCTTTTCTCAAACTTCGGTGCTCGCGGGCCCGCTGCGCTTTACTGCGCGCTGATTGCTCAAGTGCCTTGTTCTTCTGCTTTCTCATTGGCTGTCAAAATGGGTTTCTGTGAACCAATGCGCGCAGACAGGGGCTTGATATTGTGCCGGAACGATCTTGGCTTTTGCAGTACAGCTGGACAGCGAAGGGGGCGTGCCGCTGCAAGCACGGTTCGTCAGTGGGTTTTTAGTTATCATGGTCGACAAGTTAAGTGAAGTTTAAAAGCAAGAAGGAAAAAAAACTATACTTGTTCGAACTATAATAGAGCAAACTGTGTCTGCCGTTTAGGAAGCAAACCTCTGGTTTCAATGAATTGCACCAGGTAGGAATACAGAGTGCGTCACAGTGCATCGAGTGGGTTTGTCACTGCTAACTACATGCTGGAAAAGTGTAAAGATGACTTTTGAACATGACTAATGATTAAGATTCTATTTAAAACAATACTGGCATGTTTATAGTATTGTTTGAACACTGGGACTGTCAAGCTGTTTAAACTTCTATTAGTGTATCTGTTTATGTTACTAGTAGCCTACTCACTTTTCTATAGCTGGTTAATTAGTCCAAACTGCGACAGTTGGTTGACATTTAATTCAATGTTTGTTTATTTGTTGTTTTTTGCCAATGTAATCTATAGGGGCCTGTGGTTTAGATTTAGCTATAGTACATACTCCAGTTTTACTGGTACTATTCATTGAAATAATCTAGTTACTTGTCTCTGTTATAGATTTGCTGTTATTCTTGTATTAGATAATAGTTTCTATTTTTGAGACGCTACTATGCTGTTATTAGTAATATTGCATATCTCACTAGTTACAATAACATTTTTACATTTAACAACACTGTATGTTTGTAATGACTAGTAAGGCATTACATAGTCTATATACGTACTGCCTACTTTAAAGGTAAAATCTTAAAAGTAGTAACTACTGTTACTACAAAATTTAAAAAAAATAAAATAAATACTAGGAAGAACTGAAATGCACAGTAGTGTCTAATGACACAGTATTATGCTAAAAGACTGAAATAGATATTTTATCAATTTATATTTTATAATGTGTTGCTTTTGGACTTATCACGGTCCTTAATTCTGTCATGTATTAAAGTAATAATAAATATAGTATGGAAGTATAAATATTCCTTATAAAAACTGATTATTATTCTATTGTGAAAAACTTAAATCATCAGCTTTTGGTCTATAATTGTATTGTAAAATAGCTCAAACTAGCTGCAAATATAGTTTTGTTCACCACTTTAATCTCTTAATTCTGAGGAAATTATTTCACATCTCTTGCTTAATTGGTCACTGCAGTGTTCTTCATTATTGTCTTCATGACAGGGTTCTGCAGATACTGAACCCCAGGCCAATGCCAAGTCCAATTATGCCTGTGGATGTAGCAATGAGAATTTGTCTGGCACATTCACCGCCTCTTTGCAGTTTCCTCAGTTCATATGAGGACTGCAAGTCCAGGATCCTAGTCAACCAGTACAAACCTCTGAGATCCTGCATCAGTAACAAGACAGATGTCGACACAGATAACATAGGATGGAAGAGACCTGAGATCAAAAACAAAAAGAAAGTAGTTTTTGCTGACTCCAGAGGCATGTCTCTGACAGCAGTCCATGTATTCAAGGAACTTGAGGAAGACCCCATGTTAGACCTGCAGTTCGAATTATCAGACTTGGAGGATGCCATTGTGGGCCTGAGAGGGGAGAAGGAGAATAATTTGATTTTGGATTTCACTCAGCCTGCTGCAGACTATTTGGACTTTCGGAACCGTCTAAAGAAGAGTCTGGTATGCTTGGAAAACTGTATAATTCAAGAGAGATCCCTCACCGGCACAGTCAAAGTGAGCAGCGTAAGCTTTGAGAAAATGGTCCATGTGCGAATAACATTTAATTCATGGAAAAGTTATGCTGATATTCCTTGTACATACATGAATAATGTTTATGGTTGTGAGGACGTTGACACTTTCTCGTTTTCCATCGAACTTCCGAGTTTTGTGCCCCCACATGAGCAGGTAGAGTTCTGCATATCCTACAAAACTAATGATACCACATACTGGGACAATAACGATGGAAAAAATTACAAGCTGGGCCATGCAGAGAACGACCTCAATCAGACCAGTGTAACCCAACAGAGGGCAACAGATTTCAAGAATCAAGGGAAACGTCCAGAGATGGAATTTGATCAATTTGGGAGCCCGAGAATGTCTAGTGGATTCTTCCCCGAGTGGCAGAGTTGGGGTCATATTGAGAACAACACCCCCTACTGGTGAAAGTTCAAGAACCCAGATAAACTTGAAGTAAATGTTGTAACAAGGACAAATGCAAATGGTTTTAGAATTGACTTTTGAAAAATCTGAATAATTGATATTAGCAATGATTTCCTCAAAAGAAAACCTTTTGGCCATGTGTGACCATCTTTCATACTTTCCAAAATAATTCAATGTTGGTTCTGAGATGCACATTTAGTTTAAAATGAGAAGTTTGGACTCTATGCAAGTTTGAGACTAACCACGTTAACCAAATGGCAGTTACTGAGAATGAAAAATGTTGGTTTATGTAATTTTCAAATTTTTTAGCACACTATATACACTATTTTGTAGATCTTACATGGGGTAAACCAATAATTTTCATGACATAGATGCCTTCCTTTGTGTTATTCTGTGATTAGTAATAATCTGTTTTACTACAAGCAACAACACCAATAAATACAGTAAAGATAAAAGATACAAATACAATAAACAGTGATTTTCAGGTTTTTTTTAAGTTAGGTCTAACCGTTTTAGGTACATAAATGTAATAAAGTAGTCAAATGTAAAATAGCATTGAATATTTTACTGTATAAATTAAAGATTAATCTGTATTAATGTTATAAAAGCTATTCGATCATGAGCAGTGAGTGATTTCCTTGTTTTTGCTGTATGATTAATATTAAGAAAGTGCTGTCATTTTAAGATAATGCACTAATCCAGTGCACTGAAACAGTACGTTCAGCTGGTTATGTCTGCTATAGTATATTTTCCAAGACGTGCATTTTGGCATATTTTTTGTGTGAATTTGTCTATTCAAACACAATACTTTAGAGAGAGATTAATATTTGCACACGTTCTAAGTGCACTTACAAATCTTCTCTTCTGGCTCTTAAATGTTTAAACTGGCAAAGTTTAAATGAGTTTAGTTTAAACACAGATAGCAACGTGTGCTGTTCAGGTCTCACCTGTGCACGTGCGCTATTAGCACGATGGAATACATGACTGCTCCTCATATTCCAGCATACGGCACTCGCGTTGAACAAGAGTGAATGGCTTGTCCGCAGTTTGTTGTTTTTTTTATCACTTTTGTTTTAATGTACTGGGAAGCCACAATGCACATCCATTAACAGAAACATACATTAGCTGAACACTGTTTGTTTTATGCGTTGTTGTCAGATTCAAGTTAAACCGCGTTCCTAGTGTGTGCCGAACCATGTGAGGAAAACCGCACGGCTCAATTTTTTACAGAGAACTGCTCCATCCCTATCATTCTATCTAAAGTCATTGAATTTTTGGAAGTCCTCTTTAAAGAGACAGTTTAACCCAAAATGAAAGTTTTGTAATTGATTCAACCTCCAAACGTATGCATTTATTTTATGTTAACACAAAATGTATCAGTGTTTTTATTTATTTATTTTATTTTATTTTTTGCCATATAATGAAAGTAAATGTTGTTAAGGACCCCACTGACTTTCATTGTATGGACAAAACAATTATTCAAATGATGTTCTCTAGTGTTCCACTGAATAATAAGTTGTTTAAGTTTAATACCGTGTGAAGGTGATTAAAAGATAACAGAATTTTCCATTTTGAGTGAATTGTCCCATTAACAGTAGTGAACAAAGCGTGTGTAATTTTAATATTATGGAAAAATCTGGTACAATGTGAGATTGCTTCATATTGAAGTTTTTGCATCTCATTTGATAGTACCAGTGTATCTTTCACTTTCTAGTGAATGCACTAAGCAAGCATGACGCATTATAAAGAAGTCCATGAGAGATAATAATGTCCATTAAGTGCTAAATATCTGCTGTTGCACTTCCCTTTTTTCCTACGCCTGTTCTACTTTTTTAAAGATGCACTTTCCTAAAACAATGCTGCATTGTGATTTATTACCCATGTGTGGAAACTCTCCAGTGTTATTTGGAGGAAAGAAGATGAGGGATTTGGATGCAACTTTATGAAGGTCATAGTCAGTAAAGGAGAGTTGCTAAGAGTGATAATATTGAATGAGATTGTTGCTTTTTTTCCTGATTGTTTTTTTCCTCTTCAATTTCAATAGAAAAACAAGTTGAGGCCTTGAAAATGGTGGTTGTGGACTGTGATGAACCGCGAGCTGCTGTAATTGCGAAGAGGGATCATGTTTGAATGTAAAAAGGAGCCTACACAAGCCATAGTGTATGCCTACATATTTTTCTACTGCAAAGAAAGATGTTTGTTTGAAAGAATCTTGTACTATACTCTTTCTTCCTGGTATAAATAAAGCCTAATGTTTCTATGATTAGTGGACTTGTGTTTTATTATGTATGAATGTCATGTTTTACGTCAGCTGGTTCTCATTAATGTCATGACTTCAATATCAGAGTGCACAATGAGATGACCCCAGGCCTCTGTTATGTACTAATTAAGGAAAATGAATGTTTTGCTTAAGAAGATGTATCTACTTGTTTACAAGCTTTCATCGAGAAGAAAAATACCTGTTAAAAGATAAAAATGTGTCTAGTGTGCAGACAACCAACAAGCATAAATGTTTAAAACAAAAGAGTGTATTTCTAATAACAGAATGAGTGCTGTTAAGATTGCTGACAAATATTTATTCCCAGAGGAAGCTCAGTTGGAAATAAACACATTTACCAGATGTTTTATAAGTTAGTGATGTGTTTTTGTGGGAAAATTTTGTCAGAATATCCTATGTTTAGCTGAATGTTTTTGTTCAGTTTTGCTGTTAGTGTCCACTACCTCGATTTGCTTACTAATTTGTTTACTAACTGAAACCTGTGAAGTTTTTAGGCTTGTCCTCATCCTGAACATTTAAAAATGATATACAAAATGGACATTTATTGCTAACTTATCAAATAAGTGAATTTGTGATATTTATTAGGTTAATCTTTGTACAGACGGTCAGATGTTCTTCTGAAGCTGAAACTTTGGGTCATTCTCGAGTCATGCTGAAGAAAATAATCATCTGGTTTTACACAATTTTTGGAGTACAGCTTGGGTGCTGCTGTCATAAATGCAAAAGAGGGATAATACAAATAACAGTTTAACATTTCACCTAAATTGTAATCCAGAAAATATAATTTCTAATATATATATACACACACACACACACACACACACACATATATATATATATATATATATATATATATATATATGTTTTAAATTGGAAATGAGCAAAATCTTCCACATGCATCACCTCTAGCAAATATATAAGCACAGTCTAAGATGTCAGAATGTATACTCACTCTGATAAGAATTATTGTCAATTGTATTATCATTCTTGGAATCCAAAAAAGGTTGCAGAGCTTTATAATCAGAGTGTAATTCAAAATGATGTGAAGTCGCATTCCTAAAGGGTTATGGTTCTAAAACTGGATTGAACCAAATTGCAAACGAGCAGGAAAACATTTTTCCACAATCATAGTATTGTGTTCAGAGTAATGAAGGTGATGCAGTAATTCAAATCGTGTTTTACAAGGAAAAGAACATTAAAGAGAGGCAGTCTGTGTGGAAAAAGGGCTGGCGCTGTGCTGGATTACAGGCTTCTTCCATAAGAAAAACCAGAGCAAACCAGTCTTCAGCCATTAATCCAGAGCAGCTGAATCTCCTTGTGCAAAATCATGACATTTTTTTCACAAGGTGGAACAATAATATTTCTCTTATAATGTACACAAATAGTGGGTATAAATTATTAACATTTAAACGGTATTGTGGTGTGGTGGTTAAAGCACAGGGCTAATAACCAAAAGGTTACTAGTCATGAACCCTTGGGCAGGATTATCCTCATAATAAGTCTATTGTAAAATGCTTTAGATAAAAGCGACTGCTAAATGCTAGGGATCACTACTGCATAAACTAAAGTCACAATTGTTTCTAAAAAAAAAAATTCACTGCAGCCGCTATGTTGTTTGTAATTACTTTTACACAAAAGGCACTAATCAAATGATTGATGTGAACTGTGACTGTGATTAATAATTCGCTCTCCACATTATCTTGATACCCTTATATAATCTTCTTGCCATTTTGCAGAGCACTTCAGATCAGTCAGATGGTTAAATAGTGATAGCGAGATAACATTATTAGCATCTATATGTAGCTGAGCCTCTATAACGCATGTTTGGTTTATAAGTGCAATAACAATTCATATAATGTATGACAAATAATGCTATGGTACATTAACATGCTAATATGTGTCTGTAGTCAAACTAACTAAAGTGTCAACCTCTTTCACAATCTCTTCTATCTGTAATAGTTCTTCAACTTAACATAGCAAGCTTTCAGAAGTATGCCTGCAAAACCAACAGCACTGTGACTCTGATTAGACAAGACACACTAGCAAACAAGTGGCTGATTAAAATTCCAGCTTTTCATCATACTGTTTACCACAAATAATTTTGAAGTAAACATGTCCATTTTTTCACTGAATGCATAAAAATGATCATTAGAGACAGCTTTTCTTCTTCTTCTTTTTTTTTTTTTTTTTTTTTTGGTCAGGAGCAATGCACAACGTCTAGCCATTTTGCTACTTTTGATGAGTTCATTACAGCTATGCTAATGTTACATGGTAACTGAGAATAATATGAAATGAGGCTGAATAAATTTCGACCAAAAAAATAAAACAGAAGCATAATTGCAAAAGCAATGAAAAAAAAGTTTTCTGCCATTTTATCTTTTTCCCCCCTTCATGTAATATTCCTCCATGGTTCAGTACTAGTAAATAAATTAATAAAAACCAAGAGGAAATGGGCACATTTAGCACCAAATAGGCAAGTTAGTCAAGTACAGTAATTGGCTGAATCTTGAGTAATCTTGCATATTCTAGTCTTAAGTGTTGCACTGAACATCATCAACATTAGGTAATATACAACATTTTGGGAGTGCTCCAGAATTTTCCTCTCCCCTTTATGACATCAAGGGTCAAGCTCAGGCTTAAAAGACCAGTTGAGGACACTGAACCCAATTTTACTCAGCACTTGAAATACCAAGCATATTGTGTCACTGATTGGCCTGCTGGGCAAGTGTTTGTGTATGAAGAGCTGGAAACCATTGCTCTCTGTATGTATTTTTAGCTCCTAAGCTCATACCTCTTAGTCTTGACATGCTGGCAACTGAGCTAAATGTCAAACATCTTTCATGATATACTACAGTATATCATTTAAACAGAAATATTTTCAATGAATGCAGGTCTCTATATATACCAACCAAATGAATTAAAGGTTGGGAGGTGACATACATGTCCTAGATTTTTCTATGGAACTCAGGTGGTACAAGATTTGTAAAAATTTCAAAGAAAAGAGGGCACATTGTTTACCCAATAGTAGATGCTGAGATTTAACACACATCCAAAAGCAAAATTTGATTTTGTGTCTAAAAAAATGATTACCTTGTTTATCTAATAATAATCTTTGCTTAAGCTGATTTAAAATGAACTCAAATAGAAGATGTTTGAGACAAATTATATTTTTAAACTTCTTAAAAAATAATACCATATTGCTATGTAAATATATGTAATGTGTAACAAGGACAATGTAAAAAAATAAAAGGGTATTGCCAACTTTTGTAATTTATTATATATTAAGTATTTCTAGTTCAAACATTACAGATGCTAAATGCATTAACATACATCTCTGAATTTTTATGGTCAGCGCATGCGCTGAAAAATTGGTATATTTAGCTATAAATATATTCAATTCATTTTGTAGTTATTTAAAGATGATTGAAGTGAATAAAGGGAGGTGCTGACCATAGTGGAATATGCCATAACTATTAATGTACTTGACTTTAAAAGAGATGACAGGCATGAACTGACATGTCTGCTTGAATACAGAGTCAGACATTTCTACATACACATACCAATAATTTCAAACATACAACACATTAGCTGGAATTCTCTTTCTCAAAAAAAAAAAAAAAAGTTTTATTTAATGAGATTAGAAATTAATATTTTAAATTCTAAAGTTGATTTAGATGTTTTAGCAAATTTCTGTGTTTTAAGATTTGTCAGTATTAAATGCAATTTTGAAAATAACCTTTCTGACACCTCATCATTTGTAATCATAAAAGGTTACTCTAGAGTAAAAAATATAAAGTGAAGTGAAGTGAAGTGACATTCAGCCAAGTATGGTGACCCATACTCAGAATTTGTGCTCTGCATTTAACCCATCCGAAATGCACACACCCAGAGCAGTGAACACACACACACACACTGTGAGCACACACCCAGAGCAGTGGGCAGCCATTTATGCTGCGGCGCCCGGGGAGCAGTTTGGGGTTCGATGCCTTGCTCAAGGGCACCTAAGTCGTGGTATTGAAGGTGGAGAGAGAGCTGTTCATGCACTACCCCCACCCACAATTCCGTCCGGCCCGAGACTAGAACCCACAACCCTTCAATTGGGAGTCCAACCCTCTAACCATTAGGCCACGACTTAAATCAAATGCCAGCCAATGTTTTTTATTTAATCAGTGATGATCCACATTTAAATCAATTAAATCAACATAACAGCATATATTTCTTGCATTTTATAATTACAAAAGGAGAATCTGTTCTTGTGAAATCAAGAGATCATCTGCCCTCCTGTATAGGAAGAGATTAAATATAACACATGACAGTGACCGGGCCTCTAAAGTAGGACACATGGATTATTATGGCCAATTTTTATCTCCCTAGTTTATCTCCCTTTATGCTCTGACCACCGTCACAGACAATATACTATTTTAACATATACAGTATATGTTTTGTTTTTTTCAACATTTAATATAGACTGACCTAAAGGATTATTAGGAACACCATACTAATACTGTGTTTGGCCCCATTTCGCCTTCAGAACTGCCTTAATTCTACGTGGCATTGATTCAACAAGGTGCTGAAAGCATTCTTTAGAAATGTTGGCCCATATTGATCAGATAGCATATTGGTGGGCTATGGAGATTTGTGGGATGCACATCCAGGGCACGAAGCTCCCGTTCAACCACATCCCAAAGATGCTCTAATTGGGTTGAGATCTGGTGGCTGTGGGGGCCAATTTAGTACAGTTATCATGTTCAAGAAACCAATGTGAAATTATTCAAGCTTTGTGACATGGTGAATTATCCCGCTGGAAGTAGCCATCAGAGGATGGGTACATGGTGGTCATAAAGGGATGGACATGGTCAGAAACAATGCTCAGGTAGGCTGTGGCATTTAAACGATGCCCAATTGGCACTAAGGGGCCTAAAGTGTGTCAAGAAAGCATCCCCACACCATTACACCTCCATCACCAGCCTGCACAGTGGTAACAAGGCAAGATGGATCCATGTTCTCATTCTGTTTACAACAAATTCTGACTCTTCCATCTGATTGTCTCAACAGAAATCGAGACTCATCAGACCAGGCAACATTTTCCCAGTCTTCAACTGTCCAATTTTGGTGAGCTTGTGCAAATTGTAGCTTCTTTTTCCTATTTGTAGTGGAGATGAGTGGTACCCAGTAGGGTCTTCTGCTGTTGTAGCCCATCCGCCTCAAGGTTGTGCGTGTTGTGGCTTCACAAATGCTTTGCTGCATAGCTCGGTTGTAACGAGTGGTTATTTCAGTCAAAGTTCCTCTTCTATCAGCTTGAATCAGTCGGCCCATTCTCATGTGACCTCTAGCATCAACAAGGCATTTTCGCCCACAGGACTGCCGCATATTGGATGTTTTTCCTTTTTCACACCATTCTTTGTAAACCCTAGAAATGGTTGTGCGTGAAAATCCCAGTAACTGAGCAGATTGTGAAATACTCGACCAGCCCGACACCAACAACCATGCCGTGCTCAAAATTGCTTAATCACCTTTCTTTCCCATTCTGACATTCAGTTTGGAGTTCAGGAGATTGTATTGACCAGGACCACACCCCTAAATGCATTGAAGCAACTGCCATGTGATTGGTTGATTAGATAATTGCATTAATGAGAAATTAAACAGGTGTTCCTAATAATCCTTTAGGTGAGTGTATATATATACCTTTGAAGTAAATGTATTTTCCTTACACCAATGGTAAAAAAATCTATATATAAATAACATTTATTAAAATTGTAAGGGTAGACCTTACTATATTTTATTACATTTGTGATTAAAACAAGAAGAAAAAAGCAAATGTGGCAAGAAAAATAAATAAGTAATTTTTCATAAATAATTTACTGAATAAATTCCTGTAAAGTATTTATTTTACAAATAATATACTATATACTATCTATAAACCATTAATACACATTGTTTCTGAAATTATTTTACATTTAACTGGAAAACAAAACAAAATAGCTTAATACCTTTGTATGTACATTATAATCTGCAATGCATTTTTGTTATAGAATTTGAGACTAGGATATTAAAACTATTCATTTTACACACTGCACTTCATTACCTCATGTGCTCTTTGATCTTGTATGTGACTGAGATTCAATTAAAACCAGTATATATCTGCACTTGCAGTGAAGACCCCCTCAGGGTTGATCTTATACCACAAAATACTGTGCAACCAAACTATGGTGATACAATCAGAGAGCAATGAGAAGAACAAATCCCTGAAACTTAACATGCATTACTTGCTTTTGAAAGATCTAGCGAAACCTGCATGAAATTGGACTTCAACAGAATGAAATGCTCTGAGCGTTTATATATATATATATATATATATATACTTTCCCTATTGGATCCTTTCTAGTGTGTTTCAAATGTAATATACTTTTCTACTTTAACACTGAGGTTACTCCAGCATCCAACCAAAGTTCATAACAATAACAGCATGGACTTTATAAGAAAACACATAATTCCTTTACAAACACAAACTTTTGAAGATCTTGAAAATAGCCAGCCACTGTAATCTTTTGGAGATGAGACGGAAATTGAAAAGTTCAGCAGTGAAAGTCTTTCCTGAATTCTTGTCTTTTTAGTGGCACGCTCCACAGAGGCTTCCAAAATCCTTACTTTAAGGTATAATTTCCCTCCATCACCCTTAGTATTTTACACACAGGGCAACACAAAGCCGTGCCAAAGAAAAGCACCTGATGATGGCAGGGCATACAGAGGTCAAAACTTTCAACACCTGCCCCGAATTTTGTTGTGATTGTAAACTAACCAAAAAATTTGATAACTGAAACCTGTCTCAAAACATACTCCACAAAGAGCATTCTACAATATCCTTTTGTTTTCTCAAGCAAACCAAGGACACTGTGATCTAGCCAGGACTTGACCAAAACAAAATAAAAGCTTCTTTATTTTGAACTGGAGCACAAGGCAAACTCTCTTTTCATACCTCCTTAATATAGCACAGGGATGGTGTTGAAAAGCAGACCTGTATCACATGACACATGCCATGTTTTGACATCTGGATGATTTGTCTGATCACGCTTGTCCTGTGTTTTCAGAGGTGTCAAGTCCACCCAAAAGGTCAGGGTATTTTTTTCCAGGACAACATATTTTAGCCCAGCAACTAGCACTCACTATACCAGACTTTCTAAGATTTAAACAAAAGAAAGAATGTTACATTGCAGATTAACTAAGCATGCACTGTATTATTCTTATATATATACTGTATTTTTTTTTTTTTACAATAACTTATAGCTGCACATGGTTTTAATTCCTGCACATAGTATTCCATCCATCAGACACATCCTGACATGAAGAGTGTTATTTATAAAGTGTAATTCAAGATTTGCATTCATTTAAATGTATGACAAATTCTGCCCCCATACTCATGCCATTGGTTTTTTGGCTGTGTTGAGCAGTTTAAACCCCTAGGTGTGTTCATGGGAGAATTACTAATTAATTAAGATATTCTGACTTCTTTAAATTATTTACATCCTCACAATTATATCTTGTAAACTCATAACTGGAGTTTTCTGAGAACTCTGAGTACCTGGACATACAACGTAGTTTGATGCAGAGTTGACCTAATAAACAAACTGTATAAACTTTAACTTTAATAAAGCATTTGCACAAGTATTGTTATTTGTCTTATAGTTTTGTCTAGTGATTGCTCAAGTAACACAAATTAATAGTGGTGCCACAGAAACACATAATTTATAAACTAAAGATGGCAAACAGTTCTGAGGCCAGGGTTGTATATAAGGAGCATGAAGCAACCTATTTTTGGGAAGGTTTGGCCTGCTGCACTGGCACGGCCAAAATGTGCTGCTCCATCAAGCACCAGTACATGATCGATTCTGACTGTAGCACTGAACTCAAAAGAGCTGATGAATGAGGAATGACAACACCATCAACACAGATACCTCCTGACAAATCGGTTTGTTTACAAGACACGGTACATAAGAATAAAATAATGTTTTACAGAACCAGGGTAAGTTAAATAATCACGAGACAATGTCCATCTGCCCCGGTATATATATCATAGTTTAACATGCAGCATTAACCTAGTTTTCAGGTTATTATCATACCGTGAGAACTATGCTTTGGGAATCATTGTTGTCTAAAGCATGAAACACACGATAAGGATGCAAACTTATGAAATGGCTTTGTTCCAGCGCTTAGAGTCTTAAGGTCTGTATGTACTTTAACTTGACACTAACCTCTCAAAACCTCGACCCTAAGTTCTTTACCCTGCACTATATTTGATATACACTATACATGTTACAGTCACTGATCATGAAGCAAGAATGAGTAACAATAATGCATTTACAAACTTGCTGTTAGCGGTTTGCATCTTTCAGTCCTGTTGATTTTACCAATGTAAAGCTTTTGGACAAATTTCATATGATCTCACAGGAAATCATTCACCCTACCACAGGCAAATGACAAAGATGTTTTGTGAAGAATGCTTTGAAGGAATTCATAGTTAATCCATGAATTTATTTTGAAACGCATCTATTATAGTATGGATCATGGCTTTCAAAGCATTTGCTGATCTAACGCTAACCATGTGAAAAAGAAGTTTGCAAAATTTGACTGAATGTGCATGTGTAATGTAATTTAAATCAGAACTTTATAAAAATAAATGTACCTGCACATAATATAATATAAATTAAATTAAAGACCATTTAAGTGTATTTAGAGTACATAGTAATTCCAGATTATAAATCTTGTGGAATTGATCATTTGGATGATAATTTGCTGAAAATAGTAGCTAATCAGATCTCTCAACCAATCTGTCACACATTTAATAGATGTTTCATTAGTGGTGTATAGCCGAATCTTTGGAAATAATCTAAAATTATAATGTTTCTATTTCTAACTGTAGGCCAATTAATATACTTCATATTCTGAGCAAGCTCTTGGAGAAGATCATTTAAAAGGAAATTTGACAGTATTTTACAGTTAATGGATTACTTAGTAACGCACAGCATTCTTAGGCCAGACACTCTAAAAGTACCGCTCTTACACACATGACAGATGAATGGTAGGCATGTCTAGATTGAAATTGATAAGTGCTGTTTTAATAGACTATACAGCAGCTTTTGATGTTATTGACCATGATATTCGTTGCTAAACTAAAATGTTATGGCTTTTTACTCACAGCTCTTGACTGGATCGAAAGTTGTCTTTCTCATAGAAGACAGAGAGTGTTTTATAATGGATCATTCTTAGAGGCTAAAAATACCTACATATTGTGGTGTTCCACAAGGTAGCTGTTTAGGTAAATTATTGTTCTCTATTTTTATAAACGATTTATCATATGTTGTTGATAAAGCAAATATAGTTATGTATGCTGATGATTCTACAATATTTTCTTAGGCACATACATTAACTGTGCTTTAGGAAAATTTAATTGATTGGCTGTTCACATTTATGAAGTGGGTTCAAATTAAAAAACTAATTTTAAATTGAAATAATAATAATAATAATGATAATAAAAATAATAATAATAATAATGTATTGTTATTAGTTATGCAAATAATAGGACTAAGGCTGCTGATTTAAATTTATTTATCAATGTTAAGTTGCTGGGTGTGACACTAGACATTGTCCTGGTCCAAACATATAAATTATACAGTAAGCATGGGAAAAGGTACAGCGGTACTGCCCAATTGTATGGTCAAGTGCATCTGAGAAATATCTAAATAAAAATTTCAGATGGTTCAGAATAGAGCTGCCAGACTAGTGCTCCATTATCCATTTCGGGCTAATGTTTGTGACGTGCATAGAAAGTAATCATGGCTGCCGTGAATGTTAAATTACATTTACGATTGTTGGTATATTATCATAAGGTAATCAAGTATCATAAGCCTTTTTTTTTTTTTTTTGAAATGCTTGTTTATGTGGGACTTAGACATGATTATAAAACATGGCAAATGAGTAAGTCTCAACTTTTTTTACTGTGTCCACAAACTAATTTGATGAAAAAGACTTTATCTTATCGAAGCTTTGTTGCTCTTGCTGCGTCCTCTAAGAGTCGCTATGGAGGATGCCTCGTCATGACCCCTAGTCTTATGTCAGACAGCACATGACATCACTATAGTATAAATAGGAGTTAAGGAGTGCATGTTTCTCATAAGGCTTTGCTCTGATATCTGCCGTTCACACGGCTCGCGTGCTGTGAGTGTAGTGAAGAGCAAGCGCATTCAGCTCTCGAGGGAGTTGGATGCTCTCTGTTGCACTCATTGTGATGCATTCGCCAGACTACTAAAGGGGATGTGAGTATTTCACCCGAGTTTGTAGACAATGTTTGCATGAGTGCATTCGCCTCTCGCATGAATAGCGATGCATTTTTGCCAGCAGTTTTACTTGCGCTTGATTTCTGTGGTAATCTAGGTTGGAAAGAGCGTGTTTAGCTTCCGTGGAAGCTGAATGCATGCTGTGAGTTGCGTCGCGGTGAGAACATGGAAAATATCTGACGAGAAATTTCTCTCTAGCAGTAATTTCCTTCTCAGAAAACCTCATTATGCTGCACTCCGGCTTGAAAAAATAAAAATATTTTTTTAAAAATAAAATCCATTCTCATCCTGCATCCACAGATTCAAGCATAATAGTTATGCCAACATTGAGGGCATGCGTGAGAATGGTTATGAAAAGACGCCACCTGTTGAAGAGAAGCTGCCCTGCTACCTTTTCATGGGGGAGGTATCTTCTCTAAGGATTGTGAGCCTTTTAAGATACATCTCGCTTTTCAAACTTTTCGATACCTCTGTTAAGACAGAAGTTCAGGGTGTTGAAGGCATGCTCAGCAGCCTTCAAATCCTTTATTCCACGAATGTCCAGGTCTAAGCCCGTACAATCCAGGGGTCCTGGCCCATTTCGATCTGACAATCAGAAACAGGCACAGAAGGCTAGTGTCACGGCTCGCACTCTTCCCCCACATGCGGGTCAAAGGAAGGTAGGCAAGACCTATGCATACCTATAAATACCTATACATACCTACAAGACCTACAATATATATATATATATATATATATATATATATATATATATATATATATATATATATATATATATATATATATATATATACAGTACAGACCAAAAGTTTGGAAACATTACTATTTTTAATGTTTTTGAAAGAAGTTTCTTCTGCTCATCAAGCCTGCATTTATTTGCTCAAAAATACAGAAAAAAACTGTAATATTATGAAATATTATTACAACTTAAAATAATTGTTTTTAAATTTATTATACTTGGTAACACTTTAGAATACTGTTTCTTACTTACGTAACTAATAAGGAATTATTGAAGAACTGACAGGTGTTAACTTCTAAGGAAGATGTGTTAATTAATTAGCAACTTTGTTACAGCCCACTTATTAGCCTATAATGGAAATTAAATGTGGATTTTGTTTGCTTCTAAATGTGTAACTTTTGATTATGAAATGTTTGTTAAATTAATTAAAATGTGGGCAGTATACATGTTAAAATGGAATACAATATGCTGTATTAAGAAATGTTCTCATCTGAAATAAACAGATGAGAGTATTTTACAAAGTTTATGATTACTTTTATAGGTTGTTTTTAGTCAAAATGATGTAGTTTATTATTATTTACAAATAGGTTCACTTTAGAATTCTGTAAGTCCTGCAAAATTATCTGATAATTCTTAATTAATGACTAATGGCTTCCCTATGTTTTCACTTTAGAATACTGTTTCAGATTCTAGATAATTCTTGAGGAATTGTCTAATAATTCAGCCTGATCTCACAATCAAAACGTACAAATTTAGACATAAATTAAAACTGTCCAATACGTATGTGCCTTTACATATTTAGAGTGTCGTTTACGTATTATCTGGACTTAATTACAGGTTCGATACGTAACTAAATTTACGTAAAAACAACCTCAAATACATACAGATAGAACGTGTTCTCTGACCAGTCAGTTATCCATAGAAATTTGCTCATGAAGCTGCTTTTCAATGCGTATCGGATTATTTTATATATATATATATATATGTATATGTATGTGTGTATTTTCCCTTTTTATATATTTTTTTTTGATAAATGTAAGATCCCTAAACCCCACCCGAACCTAAACCTAAACCTACCCATTTTATACAAAATGTTAAAAGAATAAAACATAATAAAACACAATTTTAGTAAAAATATAACATTAAAACGTTATTTTGAGCCACTAACGTTAATCCTACACCTACCCCTAGACCTACCCATACCCATTTCTTAAAACTACAAAACGTTACTGTTATAAATAAACAAATAACAGACAAACAAACGTAACATTAATCATTTATTTTTTGCGAAAATATCAAAAGTGGTACCAAAAGTAGTTCAAATGATAATGAGTTCCAGTCGCAGTCCTCTCTGGAGGTAATAATTTTTATAAGGCGCACTGGCGCAGTACTACAGATTTCAAATGTCTATCAACTGAAACACGGCATGTCGCAATCTGTGACGAATTAGGTGAGAACCAATGAGCGTTCGATATCAGTGTCGTAAACCATGTCGGAACGTTTCTCGGGGGTGGCGCACTGGCGCTATTTTCAAATTCGAATCATAACAAGCGCGGGCTTTGACTGTGACGGTTGCTGTTGCTGAGAATGAAGATGAAGATCGATTGATAAAGGGCTGAATATGGATATGTTCCTTGCAAACATCTGGATTCCAAAGATATGGAGTACAGCAAACAAATAAAATGGATGTGATTTGTAATTTTATGCTGTGCTTTTGTGTATCTCTGGTTGTAATGCCAGTCATTGGATAGGAGAAAATCGCACAGCAAAATATTACAAAATGGTTAAACAATTACATAAATTTTATTCATTTTAAGGTTTCAAAGTGTAGTCTCGTTTAACATTATGAAATCCCCGAAACGAGTTTGCAGCATGCACAGAAATGTTATTTCGTATTAAGTAGAGTATTGAACTGCTTTCAATAAATTCACTAAAAACATGTATTGATATGACAAATACAACAGATTTAAATAATTAAAGCAACAATTTTATATTTATAAATATATATAGATATTTGATAATTAATTATTAATTACTAATGGGTTCCCTATGTTTTCACTTTAGAATACTGTTTCAGATTCTAAGTAATTCTTCAGGAATTATCTAATAATTTTTTTATTAATTACTAATGGGTTCCCAACATTTCCACTTTAGAATAGGCTTAATGTTTCAGGTTCAAAATAAGTCCTGCAGAATTAATTGATAATTAATTATTAATTACTAATGGGTTCCCTATGTTTTCACTTTAGAATACTGTTTCAGATTCTAAGTAATTCTTCAGGAATTATCTAATAATTCTTTATTAATTACTTATGGGTTCCCAATATTTTCACTTTAGAATAGGCCTAATGTTTCAGGTTCAAAATAAGTCCTGCATAATTATTTTATAATTCTTTATTATTTACAAATTGGATACCTGTATTTTCACTTTTCCTCAGTTTTTTACGGAAGTTCTAAGCGGCCATGCATTATAATTTTTTTTCCTTTTTGTTTTCTCGTTATAACGACTTAATTTTCTCGTTATCTCGATATAACGAAAGTCGTTTTCTCGTTATAACGACTTATTTTTCTTGTTATCTCAACATAACGAAGTTCGTTTTCTCGTTATAACGACTTATTTTTCTCGTTATCTCAACATAACGAAAGTTTGTTTTCTCGTTATAACGACATGACAGTTTTACTGTTGCTATAGTAACGAACTCAACTTTGACAGGCATCTGATGGACAACCATGCAGGCGCTCTTACTGTAGCCTATATTTCAACAAATTTAGCTTTGCCTATGTAATAACGTCTACAATACTGTATATAAATAAAGGCTGATCAATCACTGTTGATTTTTCCAGAGACAGTACAACGAACGTTTTGTTTTTGTAATTAACATGTTTAAATGGCAACACCGTGAAATTAGAGCTGCTTGGATTAAACTCACTTTTCAATTTTCCCTTTATTTGAAATAAAATTATATATAATTTGTAATTTTTAGTACTCATTATATGATGTGGCAGATATCATGTGTGTTACAAGCTTCTGTTTGAAAAGAGCGTCCATGTGTAGGACTACGTGTAGTGTGTGTGTGTGTGTGTGTAGAAAAAAACGATTACAACATTATAGAACAAAACTGAATTAAATTAGCCTATGGATTTTACATATACATCACATTTCTCATCAATATGGTTAACAATAAAGATTAGTAATAAGGAAAAGAAGCACATCAGCCTACATCGTTAAATCCCGTCCTACTGTAGATAAACAGAATACAGTGACATCAACCTTGGTTTTGATAAGCAGTTATTTTATGACACAGAACACGTTGGTGAAACTCATGCATCTAGCAGGAACTTAATACACAAAATATTCATATTGATTCAAGCATTTAACATTTATGAATTAATTAAATGTCAGTAATTATAGCGATCATGAGGAAGGTCCGCGTACAGTAAAGTGGATAGTGTACAACGCCCCATCAGTTATATTCAGGTCTATAGTGCCACCTGCTGGCGCAGTTTTGTAACTTCTTAGAGAAAATTAATTAGTTATAACGAGAAAACGAACTACGTTATGTCGAGAAAACGAGAAAATTAAGTCGTTGTAACGAGAAAACAAGAAGAAAAAATATTATAATGCATGGCCGCTTAGAACTTCCGTAGTTTTTGCCTTACATACCAAAATTTCATTAATGATAATGTGGTATATGCTGAGGAGGCACACATACAGTACTGTATATAAAATATAAAAACTAAGGTAAGTTATCACAAGGCACTGGAGTCATAGTGGGGTTCCTATTGGAAGCTGATTTCTTACAAAACACACTCACAAAACAATTTACTACATAGGCAAAACCTCTATAAAATGTATTGCATTTATTAATATTGCATTTTCATACTACTACTACTATTGCTAATAACATTTATATGAAAGGGTCACAATTCAATGTAATTGTGTAAAACTGTTCATTAGTAGTTACTTCATAGTTATTTTTCTTGAACCTTAACTAGTAGATAATTAATAGTAGTTCTTCAGGAGGTATGACAGAATACATTAATTATTGATTAGTTAACTGGATGGGAAAAGTCACCCTGAGGGGCTTTCTGGTCATCAGGATATTCCCTCTTGCTGAAACATCGAGCGAGCGGCATATAAGATATGAGTGGCATTTGTGAGAATCTTCTTGTGTAATGCTGTCTCGGGCAGTGCTCCCCTCACCTTAGAGGGTTGTATTGAGCTTTGGTTTTGGTTTTTGGGTAGCTCGCAGTACGTTTAACCTTCTGATTCTAATGATCATGCTGTAGGTCAAGCCCCCTCTCTCATTGAGAGCTGGTTTTATGCTCTCTCAGCTATGTCTGACCTTAACAGGTAAGTTTGGGTATGTAGCATAGGCCTTTGGGGCTACAAGGGATAATATCACGAACAGCCGTCTAACATCCCAGGGGCAACTGGAAATGGTAGAGCTGGTACTTAGTGCTCGCCATGGTTCTGGCCTGCACTCCCCTCAGAATGGTGGCATGGATATTCCACTCCCCATAGCCACCCCTAGAGGATGCAGTTCGAAGTTCCCTTGAAGGGAACATCTCAGGTTACATATGTAACCATGGTTGTCTGAGTATGTTTCTTGCCATGCTTCGGACGCAAGCTTCAGATGAAGAAGTGAATGATGTGTTATCCCAGTGCCTATTTATACTATAGTATACAGGTAGTGACATCATGGGCTGTAGCAGGCCAACATTTTGTTTGTGTTTTTTCAATATATGCTACAGACACAGGTCACGATGAGTTGTCCCCCATAGCAACCCCTAGAGGACACAGTGTCTCGTTCCCTACTCAGGGAACGTCTCGGTTACATACATAACCCTCATTCCCTGATGGAGGGAGCGGAGACGTTATGTCGAACAACATATGGGGTCTCACTTGGGAAACCAAGTTTAGGAGTTTAGGAGTCTCTGAGTTTAGGAGAAAATGCCAATGAAAATTGGCTAGTGGATTTAACATACCTGAGCCACTCCCCATGCCAACAGGTATAAATAGGGCAACAGGTGCATCCACTCATTATGTTTTATGCTGAGGAGCCGAGAACGGGATTTCAACCTTCGGAGAAAGATTGCTTCAAATCTTACCCTATTTGTTCTTACAGCTTGGCAAGACGATGGGGAAGCGAGCCTTAGGAAAAGGTCGCTACGGAGACCACATCCTACCTGTAGGGAGGTGACATGTGGAGATACTGATATGGACTGGCCCGGGGGGCAATACTACATATGGAATGGGTCTCTGAGGCAGGTCTTACCTTAGAGTAGGGATGGAACAGCTGCCAGAAGAGACTAACAGAGCGGGTCTGTCAAGGGAAGACATGGGTTTGCTCCAGGGGCAGCACTTACAGGCACATATCCCGGCAGGGGTCTCAGGACAACATGAGAGTAGGCCAGCCCGAACACAAGGTACTCTTCAATTACCGAAAATGCTTGGAGGTCCCGACCCTTTTGATGGAAGTAATCTTTCCCCGGGAAAGGTGGAAGTTGTGAGAGCACGTCGGCTGCATGATTGAGCTCCCCCGGGATATGGATAGTGCGCAGCGACTTGAGCCGCGTCTGACTCCAGAGACCAAATGACCAAGATGGTGGTGCGTACACATCGCGAGGCTCAGCGTCTCTCCAGTTTTTGCAATTTTGCAGTTTTATTCCTGCTCATCTCGGGTCTGTTCGTACTGAACAGTTTTGCTTTAACATCCTACACCCGACAGGAGCTTTTGGATATAGGTGAGGACTTTTCCAACAGTTTTATCACCAATATTCAACTCATCCCTGAGATCGTCAGAACACCTGAGGCTAAGCACTCTACCCGGCCGGGCGGAAGTGCTCGCAGGCGGCGTCGAGATCGTAAACAAAGGCGGGGGAAGCGCGGAGGTCTAAGAGCTAAGCTAAAGCTAACACTGCTCTGGCTCTCTTTACCCAGCATTTTCCTTGCTAATGTGCAGTCACTGGTGAACAAAATGGATGAGTTATGACTTCGCATCACCAACAGTAAGAGACTTTTGGACTGCAATGTCATGGTTTTCACAGAAACATGGCTACACAGCGACGTACCCAATAATGCTATTGAGATAGCCGGGCGCTACACGCTCTGGGCAGATAGAACGGCAGATGACTCCGGTAAGACAAGAGGTGGTGGATTGTGCATTTAAGTCAACAAAGCTTGGTGTACGAACACTGATATTGTTGGGAGACACTGCTCAGCTAACCTAGAGTTTCTCATGGTTAAATGTAGACCTTTTTATCTGCCGCGGGAGTTCACTTCCACCATAATAACCGCAGTTTATATTCCACCGGATGCTAATGCCAAGCTTGCTTTGAACGAACTTCATGCAGCCATTAGTAAACAACAGACTGCTCACCCAGAAGCTGATTTTATTGTCGCGGGTGATTTTAATCACTGCAAATTAAAGACAGTGCTCAGTCCCCAAATTCCACCAGCATGTTTCCTGCCACACCAGAGGAGACAAAACTTTGGATCATGTATACACAAACATTAATGGAGCTTACATCGCGACCCCCCTCCCCCACCTCGGACAGTCTGATCACCTTTCTTTGTTTTTCACCCCTAAGTATTCACCCCTCATCAATCGTGTGAAGCCATCAGTGAGGACCATCAAAGTGTGGCCAACTGGAGCAGACTCTTTACTTCAGGACAGGTTTCAACACACTGACTGGAGTATGTTTGCTTCTCAGGCTGCCTGCTTCCTGGGAACCACCATCTCGGAGGAACTGTCCTGGACCACAAACACGTCCAGCCTGGTCAAGAAGGCTCAACAGCGCCTCTTCTTCCTCAGGACACTGAAGAAGAACCAGCTATCTTCAGCCATCCTGGTGAACTTCTACTGGTGTGCGATTGTGAGCATCCTGACCAGTTGCATCAAAGTCTGGTATGGAAACTGCTCAGTGGCTGACCGAAAAGCACTGCAGAGGGTGGTGAAAACTGCCCAGCGCATCACAGGGACACCACTTCCTGCTATTGAGGACATCCACAGGAAACGCTGTCTACGTCGAGCTCGCAGCATTCTTAAGGACTCCTCTCACCCTGACCATAGACTGTTTAACCCCCTGCCCTGTGGGAGGCGCTTCAGGAGCCTCCGGACAAGGACCACAAGATTCAGGAACAGCTTTTTCCCTACAGCTGTCTCCTGAATGAACTCTGCCCTCTGACACCACCACACACACAGACTCCTCCCCCACATCACCACTGCGTCTGACTGATTTATTTATTTATTTACAACAAGCAAAAAACAGTAAACTTGTTATTACTTGCACTGCTGTCTGTTCATCCAGAAACACTGAGTAATCCATTTGCACACTGTAATATTTTCTATGCACTGTCCATTGCACTAGTGATATCCTGGGGGTGATATCCTAATTGTCCGTATTGAGAGTCTGGTGCCTGTTGGTGTCGCTGTTGGACAGTGTTTTCTCTACTTCCTGTTGGCCTTCTGTAGCTAATCATAGCTCCATGTAGCTGTTTTTATTTTATATTTTTTCTCTATAATCTTTCTTACTATCACTGTCTGTTTGTTTGTTTTTTTAATTGTAAAATATAACTTAATTCACACCACATTTCTGATATTACCGATCAATCTTATCAGATTAACTTTGATCGTTCACTCTTCCGTGACTGCAGCACACCTGCAAAGCGTTAGCACTCGTTAGCTTGTCATTAGCGTTTTCTTTTCTCCTCTCCTCTCCTCTCTCACGCTGCAGTTTTCCACAAGTTCATCAAACAACCGCAGTAAGAATATTTCATCAAGCACGGTGAGTAATGGCTTCTCCTACAATTGTTATTTGCACCTCTTGCCACATGTACAGTTTATCTATCTCTGTCGCTGATGAGGGATTCACATGTGATAAATGCAGGGAAACAGTTAGGCTGACAGAGAAGATTTCAGAATTAGAGACACGCATCCAAACTTTAATTGAGGACAGTAAGAATGTTAGGGCTCTAGATATGGCTTTGGATGCGTCTAGCTCAGGGATTCCTGTACATTGTCCGGTTCCAGCAGAGCCCCTGCAGCAGGGCAACTGGGTGACGGTGAGGCAGCGTAGTCGTGGGTCAAAACACCGCTCTTCTGTTCCGATCAAAACATTAAACAGGTTCTCCCCACTCAGTGATGCACCCACTGAGAAACCTGATGAAAGTGCTCTAGTTATTGGCGATTCTATTGTACGGAACGTGAATATAGAGACACCAGCCACCATAGTCAAATGTTTACCGGGAGCCAGAGCGCCTGACATCTTGGCAAATTTAAAAGTGCTGGCTAATGCTAAACGTAAATACAGTAAGATTGTTATTCATGCCGGCGCTAATGATGTTCGACTTCGCCAGTCGGAGATCACTAAAAATAACTTTAAAGAGGTGTGTGAACTTGCAAGCACGATGTCAGACACTGTAATATGCTCTGGTCCCCTCCCTGCTTACCGTGGTGATGAGATGCATAGCAGATTGTCATCACTCAATGGCTGGATGTCTAAGTGGTGCCCACAGAATAACATGGGTTATATAGACAATTGGACGAGCTTTTGGGGCAGACCTGACCTGTTTAAAAGAGATGGTCTTCATCCCTCCTGGGGTGGCGCCACTCTTCTGTCTAGAAATATGGCAAATAGTCTTAGTGTTTATACTTGACTAACTGGGGCCCAGGTCAGGAAGCAGACAGACTGGCTAAACCGACCGTCTGCTAGCTGCCTCCCGTCACAGAGGTCAGTTAATTCTCAGCACATAGAGACTCTTTCACCTAGATATCACACTATAGAGACTGTGTCTGTTCCACGAACTAGAAAATACAAAAAACGTCCAAACCAAGTTAAGGTTAACAATTTAATTGAGGTTCAACAAATAAAAAACAAATGCAATATGGATAAACAAATGATAAAGATTGGCTTATTGAATATCAGATCCATTTCTACGAAAACACTTTTTGTAAATAATATGATAACTGATCATAATCTAGATGTGCTCTGCTTGACAGAAACCTGGCTAAAACCTGATGATTACATTATTTTAAATGAGTCCACCCCCCAAGATTATTGTTATAAACACGAGCCGCGTCTAAAAGGCAAAGGGGGAGGTGTTGCTTCAATTTATAATAACGTTTTCAGGATTTCTCAGAGGGCAGGCTTCAAGTATAACTCGTTTGAAGTAATGGTGCTTCATATAACATTATCCAGAGAAACCAATGTTAATGATAAATCCCCTGTTATGTTTGTACTGGCTACTGTATACAGGCCACCAGGGCACCATACAGACTTTATTAAAGAGTTTGGTGATTTTACATCCGAGTTAGTTCTGGCTGCAGATAAAGTCTTAATAGTTGGTGATTTTAATATCCATGTCGATAATGAAAAAGATGTATTGGGATCAGCATTTATAGACATTCTGAACTCTATTGGTGTTAGACAACACGTTTCAGGACCTACTCATTGTCGAAATCATACTCTAGATTTAATACTGTCACATGGAATTGATGTTGATAGTGTTGAAATTATTCAGCCAAGTGATGATATCTCAGATCATTATTTAGTTCTGTGTAAACTTCATATAGCCAAAATTGTAAATTCTACTTCTTGTTACAAGTATCGAAGAACCATCACTTCTACCACAAAAGACAGCTTTTTAAGTTATCTTCCTGATGTATCCGAATTCCTTAGCATATCCAAAACCTCAGAACAACTTGATGATGTAACAGAAACTATGGACTCTCTCTTTTCTAGCACTTTAAATACAGTTGCTCCTTTACGCTTAAGAAAGGTTAAGGAAAACAGTTTGACACCATGGTATAATGAGCATACTCGCACCCTAAAGAGAGCAGCCCGAAAAATGGAGCGCAGCTGGAGGAAAACAAAACTAGAGGTATTTCGTATTGCTTGGCGGGAAAGTAGCATATCCTACCGAAAAGCATTAAAAACTGCTAGATCTGATTACTTTTCTTCTCTTTTAGAAGAAAACAAACATAACCCCAGGTATTTATTCAATACAGTGGCTAAATTAACGAAAAATAAAGCCTCAACAAGTGTTGACATTTCCCAACACCACAGCAGTAATGACTTTATGAACTACTTTACTTCTAAAATCGATACTATTAGAGATAAAATTGCAACCATTCAGCCGTCAGCTACAGTTTCGCATCAGACAGTGCACTATAGACCCCCTGAGGAACAGTTCCACTCATTCTCTACTATAGGAGAGGAAGAATTGTATAAACTTGTTAAATCATCTAAACTTACAACATGTATGTTAGACCCTATACCATCTAAGCTCTTAAAAGAGGTGCTTCCAGAAGTCATAGGTCCTCTTCTGACTATTATTAATTCCTCATTGTTATTAGGACATGTCCCCAAAACCTTCAAACTGGCTGTTATTAAGCCTCTCATAAAAAAGCCACAACTTGACCCCAGAGAACTAGTTAATTATAGACCAATCTCGAATCTCCCTTTTCTGTCCAAGATACTAGAAAAGCATCACAATTATATTCCTTCTTAGAGAAAAATATATGTGAGGATTTCCAGTCAGGATTTAGACCGTATCATAGTACTGAAACTGCTCTCCTTAGAGTTACAAATGATCTGCTCTTATCATCTGATCGTGGGTGTATCTCTCTATTAGTTTTATTGGATCTTAGTGCTGCGTTTGACACAATTGACCACAACATTCTTTTGCATAGACTTGAACACTTTGTTGGCATCAGTGGAAGTGCATTAGCATGGTTTAAATCGTACTTATATGACCGCCATCAGTTCGTAGCAGTGAATGAAGATGTATCATATCGATCACAAGTGCAGTATGGAGTACCTCAAGGCTCAGTTCTAGGGCCGCTACTCTTCACGCTTTATATGTTACCCTTGGGAGATATCATCAGGAAACATGGTGTTAGCTTTCACTGTTATGCTGATGATACGCAGCTCTATATTTCCTCGCAGCCCGGTGAAACACACCAATTTGAAAAACTAATGGAATGCATAGTCGATATAAAAAATTGGATGACGAGTAATTTCTTACTGCTAAATTCAGAAAAAACAGAGGTGTTAATCATAGGGCCTAAAAACTCTACTTGTAATAACCTATAACACTGTCTAAGACTTGATGGTTGCTCTGTCAATTCTTCGTCATCAGTTAGGAACCTAGGTGTGCTACTTGATCGCAATCTTTCCTTAGAAAGCCACGTTTCTAGCATTTGTAAAACTGCATTTTTCCATCTCAAAAATATATCTAAATTACGGCCTATGCTCTCAATGTCAAATGCAGAAATGTTAATCCATGCATTTATGACTTCAAGGTTAGACTACTGTAATGCTTTATTGGGTGGTTGTTCTGCACGCTTGGTAAACAAACTACAGCTAGTCCAAAATGCAGCAGCAAGAGTTCTTACTAGAACCAGGAAGTATGACCATATTAGCCCGGTCCTGTCCACACTGCACTGGCTCCCTATCAAACATCGTATAGATTTTAAAATATTGCTTATTACTTATAAAGCCCTGAATGGTTTAGCACCTCAGTATTTGAATGAGCTCCTTTTACATTATACTCCTCTACGTCCGCTACGTTCTCAAAACTCAGGCAATTTGATAATACCTAGAATATCAAAATCAACTGCGGGCGGCAGATCCTTTTCCTATTTGGCGCCTAAACTCTGGAATAACCTACCTAACATTGTTCGGGAGGCAGACACACTCTTGCAGTTTAAATCTAGATTAAAGACCCATCTCTTTAACCTGGCATACACATAACATACTAATATGCTTTTAATATCCAAATCCGTTAAAGGATTTTTAGGCTGCATTAATTAGGTAAACTGGAACCGGAACACTTCACATAACACCCTATGTACTTGCTACATCATTAGAAGAATGGCATCTACGCTAATATTTGTCTGTTTCTCTCTTGTTCCGAGGTCACCGTGGCCACCAGATCCAGTCTGTGTCCAGATCAGAGGGTCACTGCAGTCACCCGGATCCAGTACGTATCCAGACCAGATGGTGGATCAGCACCTAGAAAGGACCTCTACTGCCCTGAAAGACAGCGGAGACCAGGACAACTAGAGCCCCATATACAGATCCCCTGTAAAGACCTTGTCTCAGAGGAGCACCAGGACAAGACCACAGGAAACAGATGATTCTTCTGCACAATCTGACTTTGCTGCAGCCTGGAATTGAACTACTGGTTTCGTCTGGTCAGAGGAGAACTGGCCCCCCAACTGAGCCTGGTTTCTCCCAAGGTTTTTTTCTCCATTCTGTCACCGATGGAGTTTCGGTTCCTTGCCGCTGTCGCCTCTGGCTTGCTTAGTTGGGGTCACTTCATCTACAGCGATATCGTTGACTTGATTGCAAATTAAAACAGACACTATTTCAACTGAACAGAGATGACATCAATGAATTCAATGATGAACTGCCTTTAACTATCATTTTGCATTATTGAGACACTGTTTTCCAAATGAATGTTGTTCAGTGCTTTGGCGCAATGTATTTTGTTTAAAGCACTATATAAATAAAGGTGATTGATTGATTGATTGACTAGTGTAAATTATGTTCATATGTTCATAGTTCTGCCTATAGTGTACATACACTTTTACATAATCCATCTGTATAGTGTGTTCATAGTACACCTACCTGTATATCATGCTTATAGTATTTATAATCTGTAAATTATGTCCATAATACTTATCTGTATAGTTAGTGTACATATTATAGACCTTGTATATTATGTACTTACTGCTTATTGCACTTCTGGTTAGATGCTAACTGCATTTCGTTGCCTTGTACCTTACATGTGCAGTGACAATAAAGTTGAATCTAATCTAATCTAATGCGACGTGACCTTAGACTGCCCAGTCGGTTGATGTACGAAACAGCCGCAGTGTTGTCCGAAACTGCTGTAAGGCTAGATGCACTGCCAGGAACTCCAGACAGTTGATGTGTCAAAGCAGTCGAGGTCCTGTCCAGGACCCTGAAGCTGCCTGCCCATTGCATGTCGCGCCCCAGCCCGTGTTGGAGGCATCTGTTGTGACAACAACATGCCGGGACACTTGTTCTAAGGGTAGAAAGGCAAGGTCTGACCAGGCGCTGAATTGGCAGCGACACATCAGTGTGATTGTGACACAATGTGTACCGCGGCGCCATGCCAATCTCGGGACCCGGGAGTGCAACCAGTGCTGAAGTGGCCTCATATGGAGCAACCCGAGCAGCGTGGGTGCGGCTGAGGATGCCATATGCCCCAGGAGCCTCTGACTGGGCACGCTCGCTGGTGAGCCATGCCATCATACTCACCGAGTCTAACTCCATACCGAGATAAGAGATTCTCTGCACAGGTGAGAGCTTGCTCTTCTCTCGGTTGACCTGAAGCCCCAACTGACTGAGGTGCCGGAGCACCAAGTCCCTGTGATCACACAACTGCTCTCGGGACCGGGCCATAATGATCCAGTCGTTGAGATAGTTGAGGATCCTGATGCCCACTTCCCAGAGTGGGGCAAGGGCACCCTCCGCGACCTTCGTGAAGACACGGGGGGACAGGGAGAGCCCGAAGGGGAGGACCTTGTACTGCCATCAGTGATGCGCGGGTCAATTTATTAATAACCCGCACCCGACCAACGTTTTCAACTAACCTGCCCGCAACTCGGACCGCAAAAAAATAACAATAAAATATTGTAACCAACCCGCTTCCTGACCCGCATTTTTGAAAAAAAAAAAAAAAAAAAATGCTCATCGCAAGCGTCATTGGGCCATAGGAACGTAGGCAAAACTAACTAGGCAAAAAAAAAAAAAAAAAACTTAGCTAATATAATTTTGTCAAGAATTATAAAAAATCGTCAGTAAGCTCATAATTTGTACTAAAATAGTCTAGTCTGGCTATGTCTATTTTTATGTTTCTGCAAGGTCAGCAGACATTAAGGCCTTGAGACATTTCAAGCTGTCTGTAATATAAAGCCTATATTTCTCAAATCTGTGAGGCACACGCCGAGTTTCGTTCACATGCAATGCAAGTGATCGTGCCGGCGCCTTATTACATTATCTGCGAGGCTATATATTTGCTTCTTATTTATTAAATACGGGCAACTGATTGATAAAACATTGATCAAAATTAAGATACAATTTATAAAAAACTAAAATCTTTTAAAAATAGTTTTCTATAAAACAAAACGTAATGAAGTCGTCAAATTCATGTTTTACCAAAAACAGTGACGTTGCTCCCCATGCAGTCTTCTTTGCCGCCTCCATCTCTACGTGCAGACTGAGCCTGTGCGTCATCTTCATGCCAGTTTTTCAGCCAATAAAGTGTAGGCCTATGTATTTCAAAAATGCTAGTACTAGGACCCGGCCGACCGCGACCCGAATATCATTAAAAATATTTTTGAATGACTCATAACCGCGGGTAACCGCGGGCGACCGCAGGCACCTAGGGGCGTAGCACCAAATTCTGGGCCCTGTATACTCTCAATGTCAGTGGGCCCCCTACACATGCCATTGTACTATGCGGGTTAGCAAAATGAAAATTCAATTTTTTATGATTTTTTTTTTTTCAATCAATTATTTGAATATAAACAAGTATAAATAGTGTTTAAATCTATTTGGCATACTTGTGCTCAAATACCTTTAAACCTTAGGCTACATTGGGTTTCTGTACTAACATTTTGATCCATGATACTGATGAACGTTTTAAATTATAAAAAAAAACTATTATTGCTGAACAGGAGAACAAGAGACAACTTTACCCTCAGAAACCAATATTTAAGTTCCTTGTTAAAGGAATAACCTTTCAGTTCACTTTTCAAAGTTTGTTTCCAACTTGGAAAATTCCCAGAATTTTGCAGCCCTATTCATTGGCTTTGATAACATCATGAATTTATTGAGCATTGACTATAGCTTTTAAGCACAGCACTGTGCTGCAATTTTAGGGCTTTTCACCAAACAAAAATGATAATTGGCTTTATTGCTCAAATCAATATTACCTGTGTGCACTTGAGAACACAGTGATATTGGTAGGCACATCTACATGTGCAGAAATATATGCAGATAATTTATTAAGGAGTTTGAGAATATATCTCACATTATAAGCAATAGTAGGGCTAGTAACTTTACACTGTGCTGCCACTCTTTCCACCACTCCAATAGCACTAGGCAATAGCACACACATTGAATCAAAAGGCTTACTTATTTAAGGTAAATAAGCATACATTAGCATACATACATTAGCAGCAGCTGTCTGGAGTTGACTATGTTAACTTTAATTGGATGTAGGTGCATAACAAGCAAACTCAGTTCACCTTTTGGAAAGAAAGCAGTCATCAGCTGCTTCCCCTCATTCTGCCTCCTTTCTTTTTCCTTCCTGTTTTTTCTTTTTTTGAAAGCCCAATTTGGGCTTTTTGCACAGCATGATCAGGCTCCAAGGCTCTAGACTCACTGCGTTACTTGTTTGCCACCGGCTGCCGTCTGTGGGCGGGCTAAACCATTTTTGGGGGGGGGAGTTGGGTCCAGAGTGTCTTGCACTGAGTTAATTCTCTCAGTTGGTGTTATCAGTATATTTTAAAATGAATAATGACATCAATTGGAGGGCCCAATTAATTCAATTTAGGCAAAAAAAAAAAAAAATTACAAAAAAAAAAATTGATGGGATTTCTAAGGGCCCTCTCTCTAGACGGGGCCCTGGGTAGTCAGGTCCACTTTTGCCCCCACTACCACGCCCATCCGCTCATTTTGGATCAACCCGCGCATCACTGACTGCCATGCCTGACCCTCGAATGCAAACCACAGAAACGGTCTGTGGCGAGGGAGGATCGAGACATGAAAGTACGCGTCTTTCAGGTCGATCGCTGCAAATCAGTCCTGGGGCTGAATGCATTTGAGAATGCGTTCGGCTGGAGGAACCGGCTTGATTGCATCCTTCGCCAGCAGGACAGCAATCTCCTCGCGCAAGACAGAGGCATCCCGGGCTTAAATTAATAACATTTTGTTGTTCAGCTTCATGACGTGAAGTTTACTTCCGATGGAGAGCTTCTGGGACATTGACAGACGTCCCAGCAAATTCATTTGGAGTTCTTAACTTTTTTTTCATTAATTTATTTAGTCAAACTTGCATTCACTAATGCTGGAGTAAGATTTTAGAAGAACATTTTCAGTCCTGTTTAATGTTGGTGCTAGTAAAGGTTTGAGAACTAATGGCCTGGTTTCACATTAATTAAATTTAAGTCATTTTCCTTAACATGCGTTAGAAAAAACATTACTGGTGTGCATCTTGAGAAAAAACAAAGACACTGGTATTTTTAAAGATCAGTAAGTGCAAGTTTCTATCAGCTGAAACAGCTCAGAATTATATTTTAGTCTTGGGCTGGTCTTAAGCCTTGTCTGTGTGGCGGAGGGGAATATGCCACCGCCTTGTGGGGGAAATATTCAGCACTATACTAAGGATGACTGAGTGAGCAACAGGATCCTAGTCCCCCCACCCAATGCTTTTAGTCTTTGTACAACTGTTAGACTAGTTGTATGTAGTGTCTATCGTGTTGCAATGTGTAATGCTCAAGAATCAGCGAGGTGGGCTTCAGGATTTACTCAATACACGGCAGCCACCTGAAGTGTGTGTATGTAGAAAACTCAGGAGGTAAACCTAGTTAACTGCAAAACCCGCCCTCCCCTGAATCTAACAGGATAGGTAAGACGCCCCCACTCCTTAGTATAAGTGACTCAAAATTAGCATAAACAGTTTTCAGTTAACAAACAAATTTTACATTTATTTGTACTGCAAGATTTTAAATGATTACGTTTTCCTTGTTTTCACAAAGTTTACAAAACAATTTCAAGTGTAAACAAATCAAAGTGAAATAAAAGAAATGTGGAAAATAATAGAGATGAAAAATCAACAGATTTGTGTCATTTACAGTTCAATCTGAGGAAAGTAAGAATCAGTGTCACTTATTGTAAGTAACCTTAAACAAAACGTTTCACAGTTAACTCAACCTTTCAAACAAAGTACACTTTGAAGTTCACTTCAATCCGGCTCAAAAATCCAAGATCCAATTAAAAAATCCAGGAAAAAAAAGGTGAAAAGTTATACTCTATCCATATATGGAGTTCACAGTCCCAAAAAGTTCAGTTATGTACACAAAAGAAAGACTATGAATCCCTTCGCAGGAAAATTCACTGATCACAGTTCCATCAAAATATCTGTATGATTTAACAGTTCAGATGACTCACTTACAGAAAATGGCAGTTTGCTTACCAGTTTTCAGAAGGAAAAGAGGAAAATAATTTTTATCACCACTCTTGGTTCATGAATGAGGTGCTGAAAGATGTCCAATGGATGGCAGGGTACTGTTTCTTCACTCACTAACCCTCAGCGATTGTCCTCGCGATCCTGACGACGGCAGCTTGATTCAACGAGGCCGCAATCCCAGCTGATGGAGGCACAATGAGAAGACAAACAACGCACGACCCTATCCGATGACTCAGCGAACCTTAATTCACACGATCAGTAACAGCAATCACTGTTTCTAGTTCGTTTGAACAAATGAAACAAAAACAGTTTGAAGCAAAGAAAACACGAGACTGTTTAACTCCTACGTGACTGAGACTTAATAGCCGTGTTTCCACTATCGAGCTAGGACCGGGCGTGCTAGTGCGTGCCAGGGCCAGTCGCGTTTCCACTGTCACTTCCGGGGCTTGATCGTGCCTCGCCGGGGCTTCCTCGGGGCCAACGGCCAGGTTTTTCGGCCCGACGAAAACCTTGGGCCAAAGCGGGCCAGCTGGGGCTAGAGGAGGGGTTACGAACAAAGGCGGAGTTTCTCAGCGTCTGGAGAGCGTCAGCGCGGATCATTTCAGAAAGATAACAGCTTTAACACCAGCATTAAAGACGTTTTAAAATAAGTTGAGCTTAAAACTCACTCTTAGTAAGCAGCAAGTGTTTGAAATAACTTGATCCGATGTGGATTATAATCATTAAACAAGGCAGAAATATTTATAAGCGATGTAAAAGACTATGCACGCCAAACATTAACGTTATATAGTAAACATGTTAAATGACCGCTTGAATAAATCAGACGTCAGCATCTTATTCTCTATCACATTTATTAAGTAACATTGTATCTGTCGTTTCGTGAGTTTAGCTCCACGTTGCATATCATCAAAATATAATAATGATTTTTGTTTGGGAGCTTTTATAAAAATAGAGAGTCTGCGCTGAGGATCATTTCAAAAAGATAACCGCTTTAACATCAGCATTTAACACTTTTTTTAAATAAGTCGAGCTCAAAACTCTCTTTCAGTCAGCAGTGAGTGTTTGAAATAACTTGATCCAATGTGGATTACAATCACTAAACAAGGCAGAAATATTTATAAGTGATGAAAAAGATATGCACGCTAAACATGTTACCATAGTAAACATTTTAAAATATGACCGCTTGAAGAAATTAGACGTCAGCTTCTTATTCTCTATCACAATCGTGTATTTATTAAGTAACTTATATTATCTGTCACAAGCCTCGTCTCGAGAGTTTTTCTCACGTTGCCTATCATAAAAGAATATAGCCAAACAATGTTTTTTTTTCGGGAGCTTCATTCTAAATGTGACGGCTGTGGCTAATAAGCAGAAACAGACTCGACTGAATAAGCAGGCTATTTTCATGAGCGTTAAAAATAAATAAATAAAATAGAAATAAGTGTATTTATGTGTGAATTATTTTGAGTCCTGATAAATTAAAACAATATGATCAATGTATCACTTATTCTATAGTTAAAACATCGATGCTTTTGAATTTGAATATATAACAAAGCATTCAAACAAACTGCCGCTTTTATCATCTTCGTTTTGTGATCGCGCATGTTCCAGTGACTTATTTCTTAGTTTTCTGATAACTTCTCTTTGTTGGTGAAATAATGAGGTTGCATGACGTTGTTCTGAGAGGCGTGTAAAGGGCGTGTTTTAGTGACGTGCAGCGGTGCTTCAAGCTCCACTGTGGAAACCCTGCGCTATTCTGGCCTCGGGGCTATGAGCCCCGCCCGGCCCGCTTTAAGCCCTGGCTCGCACTGGCCCGACAGTGGAAATGCGGCTAATGAAACTAACAGGCCTTTTGTCCAGCTTCATGCATGAACACGGCAGAAAACTCATTTTAACGCTTACTTCGTTAAACTTGTTCATATACACGAAGACTCAGAAGCAACGTCATGCAGCTCTTATATATGTCGCGAATCTAAACGGGACTTTTTCCCGCGATTGACTACCCGAGATCAACATTCAATTTCAGCTCACCGCTGCTCTTCTCCGCTCTCTCGCTCTCTCCGCGCAACTCGTCAAAACCTACAAAATGGCGGCGCCCACGACAAACATCAAAATAAAAGTCTCCACATATTAGAAAAATGTAAATCCCCTACATTCCCCCCTGCTAAACCCTGCCATGCCACCGGATTTCCATTCAGCAACTCAGTCCTGAAAAATAAATGACAGAGAATAGCAGGTAAATATTCTTTCCACACAAGAAAACATCAAGTACAGCAATTAAACACTTTCAATTAGCAAGATTGAAAAACCTTCATATTAAAAGAAACATACAAACCTTCAGGTTGACATAAGCTTATTTCAAGACATAGTCAGTCCTATACCTAACGGGTAAAGTACCTCTGTTCAAACGCTGTGAACGTCTAGGTTCAGTAATACTTTCATTTTCACTTTCAGCTTCGGAGCCACCTGAACTCATAGACTCAAGTACAGACTGTTCTACTGAATCATCAGCTGACATTTCATCGACATGGTCCCTGATACCTATCTCTGATTCATCCCCACCTGCCCTTCTACCTTGTGTGTCTGTGAGTGTAGCGGGTGCAAATGTAACAACAGGGACTGGAAGAACATCAGAATCTTCTGAATCAGTGTGTGCCTGACCTATGTGTGCTATAGATTCACGTCTAGATGTGCAAGGTGGTAGTGATGACTGAAAAGTGCAAGGCTTGAGTTGATCCCTATGTACAACTTTACATGGGCCCCCTTTCTCTGGGCGAATGGTGTAAACTGGAGTGTCTGCGTGATTCTGTTTCACTACAGTGTAAGGCAAGGGTTCCCAATGGTCTTGTATCTTATTCCTTCCCCTATGTGAATGATTCCGTAACAGAACACGGTCACCAGGTCTCATAAGTGCGGCATGCGATTTCCGATCATAAGCTCTTTTTCTTCGCCTTGAAGCTTCCTGTGCTGCTGAGTTGGCTACTTCAACAGCGGTCTTTAATCTATCATGATGGTTTTTCACCCAATCATCAAGATTGTCAGCTCTACTGTCCTCCAAGTCTCTCCCATTAAGGATATCCATCGGCATTCTGGCATCCCTCCCAAACATTAAATAGAATGGCGAATAGCCAGTTGAAGTGTGGATTCGGCTATTGTATGCCATCGCCAACTCGGGCAGATACTGTTTCCAATTCCTTTTCTTTTCCGGGGGTAACGTCCTTAGCATATCATGCATGGTTCTATTAAATCTTTCGCACTGGGAGTTACCCTGTGGATGATACGGATTGGTGCGACTCTTTCCGATTCCGTAGACTTTACACAGTTCTTTGATGACATTTGCTTCAAAACATCGACCTTGGTCGGAATGTAGTCGTGCAGGACAGCCGTAGTGGACAAACCAATGCTGCACAAGGGCTTTTGCAGTGGTATGAGCGGTCTGATTTCTGGTTGGCACTGCTACCGTGAAACGAGTAAACATGTCAGTTAGGACGAGGACATTTTCATATCCTCCCAAAGATTCCTCCAAGACTGTATAATCCATAGCAAGGACTTCCAGCGGGGCAGATACATTAGTACATGTCATTGGGGCTCGTATTTTAGGAAAAACGTCTTTAGCAAGGGCACATCTCTTGCATTCCTGAATCCAGTTTTGAATATCCTTACTCATTGTCGGCCAGTAATAGCTCCGCCTCATGCGCTCCAGCGTGCTTCTTTCTCCAAAATGGCCACAATGATCATGCTGACTCTCGAACACTTTGTAACGCAAGGGTTCTGGAACCACTAATTGACAAATTTCTTCTCCGTCCCGGGGATCAAAGATGGAACGGAACATCACTCCTTTTTTAAGCTTGAGTCGTGTGAATTGTCTAGAAAGCTTTTTTAACTCAACATCCATATTGCGTTGCTCAACTGGACTCAGGTTCTTGTTGGTTAGTACAGCACGGTATATAGGAGCTATATGAGGGTCGATCTTTTGTTGCTCTTCTATATCACTCCAGCTATATCCGGGGACTTTCCTTGTCACTGATACCTGAACCGATGCTTGTACTATCTGATGCTTGTTGGCAACTGGCCATAAACATGCACGCACTTCATCTGAATTCATCCTAATGAAGTCTTTAGCAGAGTCCTCTTGCTCAGGCTCCTCACTGGATGGAATCCGTGATAACACATCGGCATTTGTGTTTTGCCGTCCTGGTTTGTAGTAGACTTCAAAATCAAATTCTGACAACTGAGCTATCCACCGTTGTTCAACAGCTCCTAAATTAGCGGTCGCCAAGTAGCGCAAAGGGTTGTGATCAGTTATCACAGAGAACTTGGAGTAGATCAAGTATTCTTTGAACTTTTCAGTTACAGCCCATTTCAAGGCAAGTAGCTCTAGCTTGAAAGCACTGTAATTTCTATCATTCTTTTCTGATCCACGAAGACCCCGACTTGCATACGCAATCACACGCTCAACCCCTCCTTGTCGTTGACTTAACACAGCTCCAAGACCATGCAGGCTTCCATCAGTTGTGAGTACAAAAGACTGACTGAAATCTGGGTACGCGAGAACTGGCGGAGACATTAAACACTGCTTGAGTTTGTCAAATGCAGTTTGACATTCTGTTGTCCAGTTAAGGGGTTCAATGATTTTCTCTTTCCCTCCTTTACCAACCAGGGCATGAAGGGGCCGGGCTAACTGAGCAAAACCAGGAACAAACCTCCTGTAGTAACTCATGAATCCAAGGATCTGTCTTAACTCTCTGACATTCGTGGGTGCAGGCCAGGATTCCAAAACCTGAGTTTTCTCTCCATCCACCTTTATTCCCTGGGAAGAAATAAGGTGACCCAAGAATTTCACTTCGGGTTTCAAAAGGAAACACTTGCTGGGTTTCAGTTTAAAACCATGCTGTCTCAATCGATTGAATACTATTTCCAGTCTTTGACAATGGGTTTCGAAGTCTTTCGAAAAAACAATGATGTCATCAAGGTAGATGAGCAGTATGTCAAACGTTAGATCACCGAGCACCACCCCCATCAGACGCTGGAATGTTGCAGGTGCATTGCAAAGTCCAAATGGCATCCTGGTCCATTCAAACAGTCCAAAGGGAGTGGTGACCGCCGTCTTTGTTCTATCCTCCTCACTCATCGCTACTTGGAAATACCCGGAGGTAAGATCAAGTGTGGAGAACAGCTGTGCATTTCCCAAGGCATCCAACGATTCCTCCACACGAGGGAGAGGATAAGCATCTTTGCAGGTCACTTTATTCAACCTTCTGTAATCACAGCAAAAGCGTACGCTGCCATCCTTCTTGATCACAATCACAGCTGGAGATGCCCATGGGCTACAGCTTTCTCTGAGAATACCTTGAGATACTAAATCTTGAACATGTTTTTTCACTTCCTGAAAAACCTGAGGTGGGATTCTGCGATGTCTTTGCTTAATGGGAGGAGCATCTCCTGTTGGAACACTATGTGTGACAGCAGTTGTATAACCGAAGTCACAATCGTTCTTTGAAAACACATCACTGTGCTTAGCCAGTAAGTTTTGGAGTTTGCAACGTTGTGTTTCTGTGAGGTTCTCTAGATTAATTTGCACTGGAACTGGCAGCTGTTCTGAAGTGCTTATCTCTGCCTTCACCTTATGTTGCTGCACAGCTTTAACATGCAAAGCATTCTCTTTTTCCTCAAACTCGACGAGCACCCTTGGCACAACTTCCTGGGGCTTGGACAGTGCTGCGATCCTACATCGTGGTGGGAGCTTTACAGGCTTTTCACTAGAATTTAACACTCTGACTGGAACTTTACCATCGGCAGTCTTAGCAAGCACATTAGCAATCAGAACACTCTTAGGCAAACTGACATTTGACGAGGCCTCAACCAACACTTGACAGCTCACTTTTGGTGGTATCCTGCAGCGGCCTTCTAAAACACGTTCACTGAATGGTGGAATAGTTACTGATTGCTTCCCAGCAACCTTCACAAAGCCAATCTTGTCACCACAACTCAGTGCCTCAGTCTGCATCTTTATGTTAGCTAAAACTCGCTGGACTTTTGCCTCCCTAAAACCATGGCTATACCTGTCCATCTTCTTCATGTCTTTAGTAGTCATGAATAGATCATTAACTTCACTCAACACATTCATCCCAATAATGCCAGGCAATCCTTTCAATTCTGTCCCATTAGAATCGCTCTCTTTGATCACAAACACGCACTTTTCATGCAACGTCTTCCCAAAACACTATGTCTGCTTCCAGACATCCAATGATGGGAATGTCTAGGCCATTTGCTGCTGTAAGTCGGACCCAGTTGGCAGACGACAGAACAACTTCTCCAAAGTGATTCTTAAAATGTGACTCGGTGATAGTAGTCACTTCTGACCCTGTGTCCAAGAGACAGATTGTTCTGATTCCCGCAATTTTCACCTCAATGGTTATACAATCACCAAAAGCACTTTCACAAAGTGACTTGGAAACGTTCTCTGTATCACAGTCTGCAGTATGACTTCTTATAACGGATGGACCTGGACTCTCTAGCACTGAAGTGTCTCTGTCAGCTGTCTTTTCTATCTCTGCTGTGTTAGGTTGCACTCTACTAGAGTTTTCTCTGCTCTGAAGACAACGTCGGCTTGTGTGTCCTGGCTTACCACACGTATAACAGATGTACCTTCCTTCACTATCTTTCAAAGGTGCACTTTTTGCCTTGTTTTCCTTCACTGCAGGTTTCAATTTTTCTTTGCTGTTTACCATCTGAAACAGTTCTTCTTGTCGGGCAGCTATCTGTTGAATGGCTTCATGGAGTGACTCCAGGGTGAGAGGGGCTGAAGAGCTCCCTGTTGCAGTGGTAGCATGAACGACACCACGTGGACGAGTACTCGTTCTCGGATTGCTTGGAACCTGCACCTCCTCTTCTTCAGACCAAGTAATAGCTTCCTGCATAAGCTGGATGAATGTCAGGTCCTTCTCAGTTTTAACTCTCCTCTTCATTTCACGCCGTAGCAAATCGTCTTTCAGGCCCAACACAAGCTGTTCCTTCAAAACTCCATCAGCATCAGGAACTCTAGACGGCTCTCGACTCTGGATGATACTTAGCTTCTCCTGCAAGTCATAAGCATAAGAACGGATTGTTTCTCCAGGCATTTGTTTGCGGTCATAAAACTCTTTCAGTCTGCTGCCAATGGGAAGTTTGTCCCCATAAGTCTGATCCAAAGCATCGAAAATCTCATCCACTGACTTCTCCTTTCCGTTGAGTGTGATCTTGACTGTCATCTTAGCCTCATCTTTTAAATACTGCTTAACAAACTCAATTCTGTCTTCTTCAGGAATTTTCATCACCTTGAAGGCGGACTTCATTGAACTTATCCATTCTTCTATACTCAACTCACCAGGCTTGGAACGACATCCGGTGAACTCTGGAAGCTTACGATCCCTAGGGATGTAAACAGTAGATGGTGCTCTCTGAGCGGCAGCCTGTTGTTCAATAACAGTTTTAGCAAGGGAAAGCGCCTCTCTCTGTTCGGCTCTGGCTTGCTCTAACATGCATGTCTGCTCACCGAAACGCCTTTGCATCTCTTCAAACTGTTTCTTTAACTCGTCCAGTTCAGCCATAGTGTCGGCTCTAGGACCATGAACTTACACTGAATCAGGAACCAGGAATTGATCCTGTTCGTGACGCCAATATGTGGCGGAGGGGAATATGCCACCGCCTTGTGGGGGAAATATTCAGCACTATACTAAGGATGACTGAGTGAGCAACAGGATCCTAGTCCCCCCACCCAATGCTTTTAGTCTTTGTACAACTGTTAGACTAGTTGTATGTAGTGTCTATCGTGTTGCAATGTGTAATGCTCAAGAATCAGCGAGGTGGGCTTCAGGATTTACTCAATACACGGCAGCCACCTGAAGTGTGTGTATGTAGAAAACTCAGGAGGTAAACCTAGTTAACTGCAAAACCCGCCCTCCCCTGAATCTAACAGGATAGGTAAGACGCCCCCACTCCTTAGTATAAGTGACTCAAAATTAGCATAAACAGTTTTCAGTTAACAAACAAATTTTACTGCAAGATTTTAAATGATTACGTTTTCCTTGTTTTCACAAAGTTTACAAAACAATTTCAAGTGTAAACAAATCAAAGTGAAATAAAAGAAATGTGGAAAATAATAGAGATGAAAAATCAACAGATTTGTGTCAGTTACAGTTCAATCTGAGGAAAGTAAGAATCAGTGTCACTTATTGTAAGTAACCTTAAACAAAACGTTTCACAGTTAACTCAACCTTTCAAACAAAGTAGACTTTGAAGTTCACTTCAATCCGGCTCAAAAATCCAAGATCCAATTCAAAAATCCAGGAAAAAAAAGGTGAAAAGTTATACTCTATCCATATATGGAGTTCACAGTCCCAAAAAGTTCAGTTATGTACACAAAAGAAAGACTATGAATCCCTTCGCAGGAAAATTCACTGATCACAGTTCCATCAAAATATCTGTATGATTTCACAGTTCAGATGACTCACTTACAGAAAATGGCAGTTTGCTTACCAGTTTTCAGAAGGAAAAGAGGAAAATAATTTTTATCACCACTCTTGGTTCATGAATGAGGTGCTGAAAGATGTCCAATGGATGGCAAGGTACTGTTTCTTCACTCACTAACCCTCAGCGATTGTCCTCGCGATCCTGACGACGGCAGCTTGATTCAACGAGGCCGCAATCCCAGCTGATGGAGGCACAATGAGAAGACAAACAACGCACGACCCTATCCGATGACTCAGCGAACCTTAATTCACACGATCAGTAACAGCAATCACTGTTTCAAGTTCGTTTGAACAAATGAAACAAAAACTGTTTGAAGCAAAGAAAACACAAGACTGTTTAACTCCTACGTGACTGAGACTTAATGAAACTAACAGGCCTTTTGTCCAGCTTCATGCATGAACACGGCAGAAAACTCATTTTAACGCTTACTTCGTTAAACTTGTTCATATACACGAAGACTCAGAAGCAACGTCATGCAGCTCTTATATATGTCGCGAGTCTAAACGGGACTTTTTCCCGCGATTGACTACCCGAGATCAACATTCAATTTCAGCTCACCGCTGCTCTTCTCCGCTCTCTCGCTCTCTCCGCGCAACTCGTCAAAACCTACAAAATGGCGGCGCCCACGACAAACATCAAAATAAAAGTCTCCACATATTAGAAAAATGTAAATCCCCTACATCTGTGAAACCAGGGGTACAAGTAACCCACTTTGGTAATGTTTTACAATGTGTCATTTGTTATACATGGATAGATCTTGTTATTTATTTATTTATTTTTTATTATTATTAAATGTGTGTCATTTGTGTGTTAGTAATCCTATATTTTATGGAGACCAAATGACCCCAAAAGTATAGTAATCAGTAAATTCTGACCTTGTGGACAACCGGTCTACACATCTTACAGAATTATGTTTTCCATGATGGTGAAATTAGCATTGTTCTCCAGACTATTTCTAATAAGTGAGTTGAAGTGTTGTAACTGTATAGTGTTAGGTTTTTCTTGTGCATAAGCAAAAAGCATTTTTGTGTATTTGTTTTAGAGATTGATTTGTCAATAAATGTAGAGGGTTTACCATTTTGTGTTTTTCTTTGACTGTAACTAGTGTGGTGGGGTGAAGAAGGACACGGCGAGGAGGTGCAGGTGAATTCCCCGAAAGGGTGGATTTTATTATTAAATACAAGGGTAGAAGGAGGTGGCGTGAGGTGGCTTGGTGCAGGGTGCTCGGCTTCCTCTTTGGTCTGTGCGCTGTGGCAGTGTGGGTCCGTTGTGCTCTCCCGTGTGCAGTGGGGCTGGCGGTCACACACTGCTCTCTGTAAACAAGACAGATAAATAGGTTTAGACGGGTCTCGTGAAGGCATTGCTCACCTCTGTGTTCGTTTGTTGTGCTTAGGAAGGCAGCTCTTGATGGTGCGCAGGTGTGGCCGCTCAGCCCGTGACGAGCAGGAGCAGGTGTGTCTGCTCAGTTTCCAGGGCGACGCTGATGAGAGCTCGGGACACGTGTCACACTCCCCCCCCCTTCCCCCCCACCCCCCCCCCCCCGCCAAGCATCGTCCTAGTCTTGTGGAGAAGCTGGCAAACTGGGGGAGTGCGGGGAGTGGACCCTGACAGACCTGCTAAAGCTGCCCAAATCCAAGAGAGTCTGTCGGCGTTAGCGTTGGCCATCCCCGCTCGGTGTTGCACGGTGAAGTTGAAGTCCAGGAGCGCCAGGAACCACCGCGTCACTCTCACGTTTGTCTCCTTGACCCGGACCATCCACTGCAGGGGGCGTGATCTGTAATGAGAGTGAAGGGGCGGCCGAGGAGGTAATTCCTGAGCTCCAGGACTGCCCACTTGAAGGCCAGCGCCTCCCTCTCCATCGTAGCGTACCGTTGTTCCATGGGGGTCAGCTTTCGGCTTATGTAGATCAGCGGGTGTTCCTCGCCGTCTTGGACCTGGGAGAGGACCCGTTGTCGGATGCGTCCACCTGTACCAGGAAGGGACAGTTAAAGTCGGGCGCTCGGAGTACCGGCTCCGTTGTGAGGGCTGCCTTTATCCGGTGGAACGCCGCCTCCGTCTCGGGGGTCCACAGGACCTTCTCCGGTTGCCCCTTCCTGGTCAGATCAGAGGAGAGGCTAAGGAGGATAAGTTAGGGATAAAGCAGCGGTAATATCCTGCCAACCCCAAAAAGGCCCATACCTGCGTCTTGGAGGTGGGCCGCGGCGCGGAGAGGATTGCTGCCACCTTCTTCTCCTGAGGTCTGATCAGGCCGCGTCCACCTGGTATACCAGATATTTTGCTTCCAAGAGGGCCAAGTGACATTTCCGGGGGTTGGCAGTCAGGCCAGCCTGGCGCAGTTCCAATAGCACCCTCCGCAGCTGCTCCAGGTGGTCCTCCCAAGTCTCCGAGGGTATGACGACATTGATGTAGGCCGCCGCGTAGGCCTGATGCGGCCGGAGGAGGACACCGGTACTCCGTGGAGGCCGAAGGGAAGGCAGTATTCGGCTTGGCCTGTTCCGAGAGAGGGACTTGCCTGTATCCCTTGGTGAGGTCAAGGGTTGATATAAACCGGGCCCTTCCCAGACGATCCAACAACTCATCGATGCGGGGCATGGGGTAGCAGTCGAACTCAGAGACTTCGTTGAGGTGGCGGAAGTCATTACAGAAGCGGAGGGTGCCATCGGGCTTCGGAACCATGACGATGGGGCTGGACCATGGGCTGTGAGATGGTTCAATTACCCCTAACCTCAGCATCTCCTGTACTTCCTCCTCATTGGCGATGGACACGGTAGGGCCGCTGCCGGACGATGGTTCCGGGTGGCGTGCGGACGTCGTGTTCCAAGTACATATTTACCATATTTCAAATCACATATAAAATACACTAAAGTCCCACTTAAGTGGTTCAAAAATATCACTCAAACGTTAAACTAATTACAATTAATGTAATTTTAAATTGTAATGTATTAGAAATTAATTACAAATAATATGCATTTATGTAGTCAAAAACATTACATTTAATTCACACTTAAGTGTATTTTTAACTGACATTAAAGTGTATTTTAGTACACATTAATTGCATATCAATACATTAATAGTACAGTTTAAGCATATTTTAAAGGCAAGGCATGGCAAGGCAAGTTTATTTATATAGCACATTTCGTTCAAAATGGCAATTCAAAGTGCTTTACATAAAAGTAAAATAATAACAAAAATAAAACAAGCAATTTTAAAAACTTTTAAAATGATTAAAACATTTACTTAAAATGAATTTAAAAACAGTTAGAAAATGATTTTGCATAAAAAGAAAACTGAAAATATAGTGCAACCAGTTCAGACATTGCACAGTGCTCATTCAATAAATGCACAGCTAAAAAGATGAGTTTTTAGTCTAGATTTAAATGTGACTAGTATTTTAGCACATCTCATCCCTTCTGGAAGCTGATTCCAACTGCAGGCGGCATAGTAACTAAAGGCGGACTCCCCTTGTTTTGTGTGAACCCTTGGTATTTCTAACTGACTCAGTCCTTGTGATCTGAATGGTCTGTTAGGTTTTTATTCAGTGAGCATATCTGCAATATATTTCGGTCCTAGGTCATTTAATGACTTACATACGAGTAAAAGTACTTTAAAATCAATCCTAAATGTAACTGGAAGCCAGTGTAAGGACCTGAGGACTGGTGTGATATGCTCAGATTTTCTGGTTCTAGTCAGAATCCTGGCAGCAGCGTTCTGGAGAAGCTACAGTTGTCTAATGTCTGGCTTTTGTCTGTCTTTTTGGGAAGGCCGGTGAGGAGCCCATTACAATAGTCCACCCTGCTGGTGATAAAGGCATGAACAAGTTTATCCAAGTCTTGGCTGGAAACTAAACATTTAATTCTTGCAATGTTTTTTTAGTGATAGTATGCTGATTTAGTTACTGCTTTGACATGACTACTGAAACTAAGGTCTGTCTCCAGAATCACACCAAGATTCCTGACTTGATTTTTAGTTGTTTGACCCGTAGAGTCAAGGTATGAATTCACCTTGAAAATGTCATCTTTGTTTCCAAATGCAATGACTTCAGTTTTTTCCTTGTTTAACTGAAGAAAGTTCTGGCACATCCAACTATTAATTTCATCAATGCATTGGCAGAGGGAGTCAATAGGGCTGTAGTCATTTGGAGATAAGGCTAGGTAAATCTGGGTATCATCAGCATAGCTGTGATAGGCAATTTGGTTCTTTCTCATTATTTGACTTAGTGGAAGCATATACAGGCTAAACAAGAGCAGTGCAAGAATCGAGCCTTGTGAGACTCACTAGAAGCTTCTAAAGACACTAGAAGCAATTAGGAACATATAATTGTACATATACAGATGTACTAAAAAGTGCCACTTAAAGTGGGGGTGAAATGCTCGTTTTCACTCAATATCCTGTTAACCTTGAGTACCTATAGAGTAGTCCTGCATCCTTCATAACTCCAAAAAGTCTTTAGTTTTATTATATTCATAAGAGAAAGATAGTCTGTACTGATTTTTCCCGGAAAAACACGACCGGCTGAAGGCGTGACGTGTGGGCAGAGCTAAAGAATCACGAGCGCCAGTAGGCTTTTGCGTTGAGGGCGTTTGGAAGCTGTGACATTACATGAGGACAAAACCAACCAAAACAAACCATGGCTAACAGTCAGATTCAGCGTATATTTATGATCCAGAATCAGATCCAGAGGCTGAAATTTAACAAGAGCAGCATCAGCAACAACGTCTCTGTGTGGTATGTACTGAAACTGTATATATTTGCTTAGCGGTTTTGGAAAATTACTAAGTTCCACTTTGTCGTCTTTTTTTTTTTTTTTATGTTTTAAGCTGTACATGTGGAAAGTGCAGTTTGATGACAACGTTGCATGTTGTTTACTTGATGTGCTTATGCGCCGATAGCTAAGTTAACAACACAGAGATATCTGAAGCAGTTTTACTCACCGCATGCAGTTCCAACACACGATCGTGACCCTTTTTCGTTGGGACTGCATTATCCTTAAGAAATAAACGATATGCAAATCCGTCGTCAAACTGGGCCTTGTTTGTAAAACAAGCATCTTCGAAATGGAGGGGAACAAACACAAACACTTGCACAACTCCGTTGATGCTCTGTAAAAGTAAACTCCATCCACTGGTCCCTTAATGCTGTTTCTCTTTTGGTAACCTGTGCAGGGTTGTCTTGCCCTGGCAACCAAAAACACACTCCTTTTGTGACATTTCGCGACGCTCTCGCTCTGATCAGTGAATGTCTGTTGTGCTCTCAGTGCTTTGCTATACTCAAGCGCGCGCTCTTCCGGCAGACGTGCCCTTAGGACCCATATAAGGAAATTCCGCTCCATCTAACGTCACACAGAGCCATACTCGAAAAAAAACTTTCCGAAACTTGTGACAAACCGGAAGGAGTATTTTTGGAACAGAAATACTCCTTCAAATGTACAACTTAATTTTTGAAACTTTGTCCATGTTTAGCATGGGAATCCAACTCTTTAACAGTGTAAAAAACTCAGTATGCATGAAATAGCATTTCACCCCCCCCCCTTTAAGTCCCAAAGTTGTTCAAAAAAAATACTCAAAAGTTCAACTTATTGCATTTAATATAACTTTAAAATGTGATACACTTGAAATTAATAACAAATACAATTACTTTGTACAATACTTAAGCGGCGAAAATAACATTTAATTTGCATTTATGTGTGTTCTTTTAAAGTATACTATTTCTGCAATAATTACACTTTATAAAAGTATACTTAAGTGCACTTCTTTTTCACAAGGTATAGCACCATATGAAACTAGAATTCATGGGGACTGGCATGTACCAGAGAGAGGTTGTCTGAGTTCAGACAAGGTTCAAGAGAGGTTGTCTGAGTTCTAGATGATGCATACATCTAGAGCCTTTACAAAGGTTTCCAATAATGCTACCTGTCAATGTACCTTTTTTATTAAGTCAGTCCGGCCAAGGCATGCAGAAAATACCTGTTAACCCAATTTATCGCCTGCCCAACACCCCGCTCTCCGCTGCCACCATGATTACAGGGTCCGTTTCACCCTTGACTGTCAGCTCATCCATCCACACTGGACAGCAGACAGGCCCTCATCTGAGACATCTAGCATTCTTTCATAAATGTCTTGTATGTTGACAAGTTATATTATTACCCACCTAGTTTCATGATATGAGAACCTGATACATTAGTGACCTTAGGACAGTCTCAGTCAGATCATTTGAATGGCACCATTAGAGCACATCAGCGGCAGATTATTCACTGATCTCACCAGGGGTTTTTACAGCAAAAAGATTAGACTACGTGTGACAAAATCACCATTTATTATTTTCCATATACATTTTTACTATTTCATGATTTATAATGTTTTTGTTGGAAAATATTAGATGCTTGGTCATTTTTTAAACCAGTATGTTTTACAAGACATGCTTTGTATCTGAATTTGTGTACTTCTCTATTACAGTAGGCCAAATTAGTAGGATAGTTGAATATTATAAGTATTTAATATAAGTACTTTTGAATATTATATAGTTATAATACCTTTTTTCAGCAATGATTAAACTGATCAAAAGTGACAATAAATATTTTTATAATTATTAAAAAATATTCAGTTTTAAATGATTGCTTATTTTACTCTCTTTTCATCCCTCACTGTTGTCACCGCTCCTGAAAGTCTCACCCCTTACAGGAATGGACACCCGTGGCTGTGGTATAGATCTCAGATGCAAAGATTTTGGCAGTCTCCGAAGTTCTTCCAGGGTCTCCAGAGGTATGTATGCATCAACATCCTCATGATCTACAGATACTTCATCTTCTTCATAACTTCTTTCCACAGGCACATCGACTGTTCCCGTCTCACTGAGAAGATTTTGTTGACGGGTTTGGGATCTTGTCGCTGGACTCTGAGATACTTTCTCTTCCTCTGTCTCTTCTGGCATTCTTACCAGGTAGAAGATGATTTCTATGTACTGTCTTGACAGTTTCCTTACCTTTCTCAGGCTTTACATGGTAGACAGGTAAGTTTGGCATCTTACTGATGACTACATATGGTAAGGAACTCCATTTGTTTCCTAGTTTATTCTTTCCTGAAACTCCTAGATTTCTCATTAGCACTCGATCCCCTTCTTCAAGTACTTGATCTCGAACCCTCTTATCGTGGAGTCTTTTGTTCTTTTGATGGCTCCTGTCTGCAGCCTCTGCAGCTACTTGGTAGGCTTTTTTAAGGTCTGTCCTCAGCTTAGATACATATGTCTGGTAAGTTTTCTCTTCGCCTTCAGATGAAACAGGAAAACAGAGATCAACTGGGAGTCTTGCTTCTCGTCCAAACATAGGGCGAATATCCAGTCGCATCGTTTCTTGTACAGTTATAGGCATGTACTAATTGACTGACATGCTGACTCCACTTATGCTTCTGTGACTTGTCAAGAGTCCCAAGCATCGACAACAAAGTTCGGTTGAACCGTTCTGGCTGTGCATCCCCTTTGGGATGGTATGGAATCGTTCTAGATTTTTTAATCCCCAGCATCATCAGCAAATCACGGATTAACTTGCTTTCAAAGTCACGGCCTTGATCTGAATGTATATGCGCTGGTAATCCTTAAATGAACAAAGTACTTTTCACATAACACTTTGGCTACCGTGAGAGCTTTTTGGTCTTTTGTCGGAAAAGCTTGAGCGTACCTAGTGTAGTGATCAGTGACTACAAGGATATTAAACACTCCTTTGGAATCAGGCTCCAGGGACAAGAAATCAATACAAACAAGATCCATAGGACCATTGCTGGTGATCTGCTTCAATGGTGCAGCTCTTTGAGGTTGTGTCTTACGAAGAATACACTTTCCACAATTCTTCACATATTGTTCAATTTCATTTGACATCTTTGGCCAATAGAAACGATCTCTTATTAAAGCAGTGGTCTTATCTACCCCTAGATGTCCAGTTTCATCATGCAGTGACTGTAAGACCATTAACCGATACTTTGTTGGTAAAACAAGCAGAAGACACTCTTCCTGCTGTTGTCGCTGTACTACCCGGAAATATTAATCCTCTCCTTACAGTGAGTTTGGATCATTCTCTCTGTAGTAGGTGTATTTCAGGAACCTTGTCTCTGGACAGTGATGACAACTGCCCTTTTGACACAGCATGTCTTACTCGAGCAATAGCAGAGTCTTCTTCCTGAGCTTTTATTAAGTCATGAGTACTCAAATGCTCAAGAGAACCAACATCTAGTCTGGTAGGAAATGCATAGCATTCAGGTAATACTTCAGGGGACACTCCAAGCATCTCTACACACTTTTGGATACTCACTGTTTTGCACAGGGCCTTGACACCAGAAGGTGATATCTCTTGCCACTCTTGTTGTTTTGTGGTAGAAGAGAAAATTTGTGACAGAGCATCAGCATCAATGTTGTTTTTCCCCGGTTTATACTGTATGTTGAAATTGTATGTGGACAGTGCCGCTAACCACCTGTGACCAGCTGCATTGAGTTTTGCAGTGGTAAGTATGTAAGTAAGTGGGTTGTTGTCTGTTCTTACTGTAAATCTTGCCCCATACAAGTAGTCATGAAACTTGTCTACCACTGCCCACTTGAGTGCTAAAAATTCAAGTTGATGGACAGGGTAACGTTGTTCAGAGGGCTTCAACTTGCGGCTGGCAAATGCTATGGGCCTTAAACCTTCTGGGTTCTCCTGGTTTAAAACTGCTCCCAACCCATTCTGGCTGGCGTCTACATGCAGAATGCAGGGCTTGGTTGGATCAGCAAATGCCAACACAGGTGCATTAGTTAGACACTGAATGATCTTCTGGAATGCCTCTGTACATTCTTTCGTCCACCTATCCCCAAAAGCTTCAGACTCTTTGAAGTACATCCCTTTGCTTTTTGCAGCTTTCTTACCATGTTGAGTAGGCAGATATCCCTTGGTAAGCTCAGTAAGGGGTCTGACAATAGCAGAGTAATTAGCTTTGAAACGCCTGTAGTACCCACAGAATCCCAAGAATGATCTAAGGGATTTCAAGTCAGTGGGTTGCTTCCAATTGGTCACAGCTTCAACCTTCGCTGGATCAGTGGCAATGCCCTTCTCAGAGATTATATGCCCCACATATTTTACCCTAGGTTGACAGAATTGGCATTTGTCGAGGGAGAGTTTTAATCCACTTTCTTCCAGTCTAACGAGGACTTTTAACAGACGTTCCTCATGTTCTTCTAGTGTTTTGCCGAACACTATGAGATCGTCCAAGTACACAAGTACTTCCAGCAAATTCATGTCCCCTACGGCCTTCTCCATTAATCTCTGGAATGTAGCAGGGGCTCCAGAGATTCCTTGCGGCATCCTTTCGAACTGAAAGAACCCAAGCGGGCATATAAACACGGTCTTGTCCTTGTCTTCATCAGCCATCTTGATCTGATAGTAACTGCTCCGTAGATCTAAAACAGAGAACCACCTGCTGCCTGTAAGACAGTCTAGTGCCTCGTCAATCCGTGGAACTGTATACTGATCAGGGATGGTTCTTGAATTTAGGGTTCTATAGTCGATACACATACGCACCGTGCCATTTTTTTTCCTAGCCACAACAATGGGGGAAGCATATGGACTCCTTGACTCTGTGATGATTCCAGTAGCCAACAACTCATGAAGATGGCGGCTTATATCATCAATGTCGGCAAGGGCCAGCCTAAGGGATCTCTCTCGAAATGGTGTGTTGTCATTCAGACGAATGTGGTGTTCCACTCCTTTAGCAGATCCCACATCCCATTCATGGAGTGAAAAGACATTTGGCCTCTCAGACAGTTTCTGTGATAACCTATCCTTCCAATACTTTGGAATCGGTGAATCTCCAAAATTAAACAAGCATGGATCTATAGGTGATCCTCTTTCTGAATTGTCTTTCTCCACACTAGTAGCAACTTCAGTGGTGTGTCCATGCGCTACTACTGAACCCACAGGAATACAGACTTCTTTCTTTGATATATTCCTTAGCAGTAAAGGAAATCGGTTCACTTGTATGGCTGATGAGGGAATAATAGTAGGCTTTACGAGAACCTCAGCAGGACTACTTAAAGTCGATGGTTGATCAACGACTAAGATACTCTTGTCAATGGATTGCATCACCTTGACTTTGCAAGTAGCTTGACACTCACGTCTTGGTGGAATTCGGAGTGGACCTGGACCGGGCCATTGAATTTCAGCCACCACATCTTCTGAGTTTGTTTGTTCACTGAGTTTCATTGTGGATGTCTTTGTGTTCGGAAGATTTACTGGCATTGTGTGAACAATGTCTACTCCAGCAGACTCTTTGCAAAGTTGAGCTAATCTCTGGAACATACTGGCATTGGTACCGATGAGTAATGGAACCTGTTGGGTCCATGAGTCTCTGGGCACACTAAGGCCAATACACTGATTGACTGCTGCACTCCTGTCAACTTCTCTGGAAATTGTAGCTCTACTTCCACATAGCCACGATAAGGGAAACTTGTGTCACTCAAACCCCATACAGCTAGTCCAGAAATGGGTTGAATTGGAGTATCAGTCAGGCATTTATTATACCATTCCTCAAAAATAATGGTTACTACCGATCCACTGTACAGCAAAGCTTGACAAGGTGTTCCATTTACTTTGACTGGAATTACAGAAGATGGTCCCACTAGTCCTTCAGGGATCTGTGTGGTTGGTTTGACTTTAACGGCACTCCTTTTCACAGAACAGTTGTGTTCCTCTACAGGAGCCTCCTCATTCCTTGGTTTTCCTCTTGCTTTTCGCAGAGATTGAATGAGTTTCTGAATCACCTTCTTTTCATTTGCAGGAGCTCTGCATTTTGAAGCAATGTGTCCGTCAGCCCCACACCTGTAGCAGAAGTAATCTTCTGAGCTTTTAGGAGATTCAGCTACTCTTGACCGTGTGAACTGCACTGGACATGCTTGGTTTCCCGTTGGATTTGTCTCTTGCACCACATTAGTTGTTGGATGCACAGCCAGCCCTTTGACTTGCTGTCTGAGTTTTTTCACTTCTTTCTTCAGAGCTTTTACCTCACAACTTTCGTCATTGAACTCTGATACTTGATGATTTTTCTGCTTCTTTCCAGAAATCACATCTTCCTTTGATTTGACTGTTAACTCTGCCACCATAGTTTGTAAGTCCTTGATCTCAGTTGCCAGCTCTTGAAAGGATAAGCCTTTGGAATTCTCACTTCCAATTTGCACTTGAGGAACTGTCGGATTAGACTTTTGTCTTTCAGCTTCTCTTACCTCCTCTTCCCGAATCTCATGTAGCAGATCTAGGAAATCAGGTGGGTGATCCTTTGAGTTATTCCCTTAGGCGTAACTGAAGCAACATGATGTCAGACTGGGTCGCTCCTCTGATGAGTTGCTCTAGACGTGCTTTTCCTGCCAGCTGGGCAGGTAGGCCTCCTCTTTGTATAACTCGGATCAAAATTTTCTCAAGTCTCCTTAGGAAATCCGACAAGCATTCTCCATGACGTTGCCGTAATGCTCTGAATGTGAAATATAGATCTTCACCCGACTCTGAACTTCCAAAAGCACTTTCAATAGCTGCGAGATACTCTTTTGGAGATGCTTCGGAGTTTGTAAACCTTACTGCTTGTATTATTTCCAAAGCTGGTCCTCGCAAACTCTCCACTATCCTTAATTTCTTTTCTTTTTCAGAACGATCACTTTCCTCTACCATGAGCATTGCTTGTTCCATACAATTCTCTAAATTATCTTCTCCAGCAGGAATGGGTGTGATTCCTGAAAAGGTCCTTAGACGTCTAAAAGAACTGCTATGCACTTTCTCACAACATTCACAGAGCACTATCAAAGACTGTGACACTTGGTTATACATTCGTCCTCTTACTTTGACTTTTCCAAGGGCTTTGATGGAATGCATCGTTTCTTCAATCTTGGAAACATCTGTTTCTTCTGGAATTCCACACACAATGATGGCATAATTTGGGTCAATGCCTTCACCTCGGCACCAACTTTTCAAATCAGGGATTGACAAAGAAGTCCGAAAATGAGCCATAGTTAGATATGGGCCACTTAAACGGTCACTTGTACTATACTTTATAAGTTAAAATTTGTTATATATATTCTATGGTTGCTGCTGAAATAATAAGGGAAATATATCCCAGCGGTGCCTCCAATTTATGTAACCCCAGTAACACTACCTGCTATGTTAAAGCTGGGGCCTGGGTAAGTATTTATTTCAATGCTATATTTAACTTATATTGTCAATTATAATCTGTTTCTGTTTGTTTCAGCAGCAATAAAGACTCTAAAATCCAATACTGGTTTTACGAGGCTTTGTTTATATTTAAACAACCAAGCAATAAAGGGAAAAAATTAAAATAAAATAAAAAATAAACTGTGTAAACAAACTTTTACAATGTCAAATCAAATGCTTCAAAATAAGTTACAATGTGTAATGAATCAAACTTCTATTTTCACAAGTGTTAAGCACACTTTAGGGAATAAAATTGGGAAAATGTTTAAATGTACAATATACACTCAATAACCAGACCTTACACTTTTAAATTTACCCACTGAAATAATCATTACATTCAGTAACAAAACTCACTCAAGTGGGCCCACATTCACGATCTCACTCACTCACACACCCTACGTTGGAGGCCTGAGGTTTCTCCATGAACGCAATGGGTCCCGCAGTATGATGAAACGTTGTGATTTTGACAGCCTCTCCCACGCAGCAACAGAGGAACTCCGGGTTTTTCAGGTCACCCAGAGCGCTATCTGTGGTGACGATACCTGTGTCCAAATTCAGGGTCTACATCCTTCGGAGGACTCATTTGAAGGATGTTACGTCACAGCGCCGCGACGAAGGCTGTCCAAATTCGTAGGATCCTTCAAATGTGGCCCACAAATGCGTCCTCCTTTTCCCCGAATTGGAAGGATGGGTGTGGTGGATCCTTTTGCGTCTTACTTATCCCATAATTCTTTTCGGCAGGACGAAGCGAGCGGTAGCGGAGTGGGGGAGGAGTATTATTTTCGAGGTTTTTTAAAAACTAGCTTCTCAAAAATATATATTTTCAGTGGTTTTCTAGTTAGGCATTTTGTTTTAGCGTTAAGCATTTTTTTTTTTTTTACATTTGTACGTGTATATGTAAAAAAAAAAAAAAAAGTTTACTTTCGTAAACTAGCTTCTTCCTTACTGCCTGTGTGAATATCCCCTTACACAGTCTTGCTTAACGCTGTCACGGTTGCTAGGCGACAGGATATGAGCAACGGGTAAGGGAGGGAACTGAAAGAAGGGGTAGGCTGTCCAAATTCACAAACACCGACTTCCGGTTTTTGCGGTCGTCGGAGGACTAGTGATGAGAAGTTCGATTCTTTTCGATTCAATAAACCGGTTGAAAAAAACGGTTCATAGGTTCTTTCACGCTCGACATAATGACGTCATTGGCGATGACGTACTGGCGTCACGTCTATCTAACATTCAAATATATAAAGTCAGTAATCATAACTTTAGTCAGTTAAAACCTCATAATCATGAAAAGTTTACATTTGAGTTTTGCAACAACACCTAAATACAGTAACAGCAATAATGTGCATATGAGGATTTAAGTCTTGAAGATATAAAGTAAATAAATTAGGTGTCATCAGCGCAGAAACCATGATCCACTTACTAAACCATTGCGATGTATTTGTTATTAAATGAACTTACGTTTCGCCAGATTGCCCTTCATCCAAGCCCTCGAAATACCCGCGCTCATAACATTACTAGTACAGAATCAGAATCAATCACCAAAAGAATCCCTTCGGTTCAGACATGCTGTGAGTCAGTTGGCTTCACGCTGAATCGCGCATGCGCAGTATCATCAGTTCATCGGTTCTCAATTCGGACGCGTCGGAAAGAAACGATTCTCGGTTGAGTGTACTGATGATCCGAAAACCGATGCAACTGGTTCTTGACTCGAGAACGAGAATCGCTCTAACCGGCATGTGCTGCAGTTCAGTGTCATCAACTGCTCTACTCGTGTTCATGTTCTGTTTACTACAAACTCAATTTGTGAACGTGTCATCATTAACTATAAATACAGTACAGATATCTCATAAATCATCCCTTATTCCTATTAAACATAAGAGCCTTTAGAGTCTTAATTATTGTCCAACTTCCCTGAAAACCCATTTGGCCTATACATTATATACAATATACAGATTGGAAACATCAATCTAAAAAAAATAATAATAAAAAAAATCAAAATAAAATATAGTTATTTTATCACACTTTCCGATGTTTAACAAAATACTTACAAAATTACACGCATGCGCAATATCATCAGTTCATCGGTTCTCAATTCGGACGCGTCCGACAGAAATTATTCTCGGTTGAGTGTACTGGTGATCCGAAAACCGAAGCAACCGGTTCTTGACTCGAGAACGAGAATCAGCTCATCGGTTCTCAAATCGGACACGTCCGACAGAAACGATTCTCGGTTGAGTGTACTGGTGATCCGAAAACCGAAGCAACCGGTTCTTGACTCGAGAACGAGAACTGCTCCAGCAGTGGGCGTGTTCGTTCATTACCTGGCTCGGCTCGGTGTTCATCTTCAGTTCGGTCTTCACAGCATTTCATTCAGTGTACTGTTTGAGTAAATGGATTACCCCGGGATATTGGTTTATTCTGACTCAGAGGGAGTGTCAGTCACGTTAAAAAAGTTAACAGCTTAAGTAATTTGTGGATTTATGCTTATTGGAGACGTGAACCGTTTCAAACGATTCAGTTCGATTTGGTGAACTGGTTCAACCGGTTCACTAAGAAGAACCGGTTAAATTGAACGATTCGTTCACGAATCGGCCATCACTACGGAGGACCCATCCTCCTTCAACCGGGTAGGAAGGATCCTAAGGAGGATGCAGACCCTGAATTTGGACACAGCAGATATGTCCCTCGTTGACAGAGGAACTCCGGGCTTTTCTGGTCACCCGGAGCGCTATCTGTTTCGCGTTTCTCGCCGTTGAATGACGATCCGACTCGTGCTAATAACGCCACGAGCACATGGAATGACGTGCTATCAGCGAGTGTAATCGAGGGGTAAAATGTCACAAATACTTGCTAAATAAAGTTCTTATTAGCAAAATACAAATCACTGATGAAGGATTCACTCTAAAGATGCAGGATTATAGTGTAGAACATCCTTTTATTTCCGAATAACTTCACCCGCAATTTCTCTCGGCTCCCCGTTCTCCTTCCTACTTCTCCTCCCTCTCACGTGATACGTGAGCACGTAAAATAAACCAATAAACATAATATAAAATATATATACATTTATAACTATATGCATCTACATGAAAACACTATAAGGAAACAGTATAAAAATAAAATACACATTATAAATGTAAATAAACATATTAGGATCAAACCATAATTTAGCCTCTTTTTAGTCTCACCGGGCTACATTCGTATAGAAGTGAACTGAAATTGAGTGGAAGTACGAAGTCAGACGTAGTCAGGCTAGCAATGACCCCAAAATTACAAATAAATAACAGATCAAATTTTTGTATCAAATTTTTGTTTTAGTTTTTTGTAAAAATTGTTCTGTTGTACAAAAATGAAAACTTTGCTGTATTAACTTTATTCATTAAAAATGAAAGAGCAAAGTAAAAATAAAATACATTGTAAATACATTTGTATTCGGTCATTGGAGAACTTAACACCATAGCATTCAGTTTGTCAGAAAACATAAATACAAATAAAGCATGAGGCCAATAAAAAACACATGACACGATGAGCCAGAAATATGCAAAAATACTTCTCTTACAAGTGTCCAATCACACGAGCCAAGCCAGGATAAATAGGATGCCAAAAGTACGCCCGACTTAAAGGTCATCCACTAGCATACTAACATGCTGCTGTATTACTAGACCTTGAGTCCTAAATTAATTAAATTGAAAATGAAACTAATGGCACGAAGCAGACCATTACAGCTAAAAATAAATAATGTTCATTTATTTATTTTATTTTTTATTTTTTTGTTTTTGTTTGTTTTGAAGATTAACCAGAATCACAATCTGGTGATAAAAAAAAACAAAACAAATATATATACAATTTGTATATATATATATATATATATATATATATATATATATATATATATATATATATATACAGTACAGACCAAAAGTTTGGTACACTTTATAAAAGTTTTTGAAGGAAGTTTCTTCTGCTCATCAAGCCTGCATTTATTTGATCAAAAATACAGGAAATAAAAAAACAATATTGTGATATATTATTACAATTTAAAATAATTGTTTTTACATTTATTATACTTTAAATTATCATTTATTTATGTGATGCAAAGCTGAGTTTGTAGGATCATTATCACATGATCCTTTAGAAATCATTCTAATATGATGATTCATTATCAAATTTGGAAACAGTTCTGCTGCTTAATATTTTTTTTCAGAACATGTGATACTTTATTAGGATATTTTGATGAATAAAAAGTAGAAAATAAGTAGTAATTGGGGGTCAGTAATTTTTTTCTTTCTTTTTTTAAATAAAATCAATACTTTTATTCAGCAAGGATGTGTTAAATTGATAAAGAGTGATAGTAAAGAAAATATATTATTAGAATATACATTATTAGAATTTTTTTTTTTTTTAAATAAATGCAGTTCTTTTTAACCTTTTATTCATCAAATATATTAGACAGCAGAACTGTTTCCAACACTCATAATAAATCAGAATATTAGAATGATTTCTAAATGATCATGTGATAGACTGGATGTTAAATGTGACACTGAAGGCTGGAGTAATGATGCTGAAAATTCAGCTTTGCATCACAGGAATAAATTATTTTTTTAAAGTTTATTCAAACAGAAAACTATTATTTTAAGTTGTAATAATATTTCACAATATTACATTTTTTTCTGTATTTTTGATCAAATAAATGCAGGCTTGATGAGCAGAAGAAACTTCTTTCAAAAACATTAAAAATAGTAATTTTCCAAACTTTTGGTCTGTACTGTATATATATATATATATATATAAATTCAAATAAGCACAAACAGTTCTTCCATTTTATGGCTAGTCAACAAACATGAAACAATCGCTGACATAGAGACACACACAAAATGTAGTCACATTACCAATATTCCTGAGAAAGGATTACCAACAATTGCTAAACGACACTCAACTGATGTTTGAGCTCAGACCTTTAATTTAAAAAAGTATGGTATGGTAAGAATGCTGGGCAAGTTTGATAGTGTAATGATCCAGAACATGACATGGGATCCATAATGCAGGCTTTATTGTAAAGGCTCGTAGTTGTACAGGCAATGGTCGGAACCAGCAATATCAAGACCGTGGGCAGAACAGAGAATCAAAATCCAATAACAAGCAGGGGGTCGGTAGGCAGGCAGCAAAGGTACGTTAGAGACAACAGGCAAGATCAGTAACAGGAAATCAAACAAGGGTAGTAACGCTCAGAAATGACAGACACAGCAAATCAAGACTTTGCGTTTGAACTGTGGTGGAAGTCCAGCTTAAATACCCAGTCTGATGATGATCACCTGTGCAGGTGATCAGAGTCCAAAGACGGGGCTTGTGGGAAATGTAGTGTCGTCAGTGTAAGTGAATGAATGGATGCGTGTGTGTCAGTATTTAGGTGAGGGTGCCCTCCGCTGGCCAACAGAGGGAATCACGGGGTTAGTCACCGTGACAGAGCCCAGCCCCCCCGCCCCCCCCTGTGAGCGACTCCTGGCGTGAGGAGGCACAAGACGTCGGGGTCTACCACGGGGTCGAGGGGCCAGTTTACCAGGATGTAAACGATGAAAGTCATTGACAAGATTGGGATCTAGGATGTCCTCCGAATTTACCCACGAGCGTTCTTCTGGACCGTACCCCTCCCAGTCGACCAGATACTGTAGGATTCTACCCCGACGTCTGGAATCGAGCAATTCCTGGACTTGGTAAGCCTCCTCGCCCTCTATGATGATGGGTTGAGGGGCCTGTGCACGGGACCTCCCCTCTCCCTCGTCTCTGGGACCAGCAGCGGGCTTGAGCAGGGATGCATGCAAGGTAGGAGAGATACGGTATGTGTTAGGCAGTGCCAACCAGAATGAAACTGGAGTTATCTGTCTAGTGATTTGGAATGGACCCACGTACCTTGGACTCAACTTGCGGCACGGGAGTCAGAGACAGAGATCCCGTGTTGATAGCCATACCCACTGGCCTGGCTGATAATTGTTGCCTGGGCGCCTTCTGTGGTGCGCCTGCTCCTTCTGCCTCCTTACAGCTTGTTGCAGGTGAACATGAGCCTGATTCCATACCTCCTCACTGCGTGCCATCCAGTCGTTTACCGCCGCTACATCTGTTGGATCTCCTGACCATGGGAACATTGGTGGTTGAAATCCCAGCACACATTTAAAGGGGGCTAAACCCGTGGATGGCTTAATAAGGGAGTTCTGTGTGTATTCGGCCCATAGTAGATATCGTGCCCAGTCATCCTGATTCTGGTTACAACAGGCTCTGAGGAATCAGTTTAGCTCTTGGTTGAGCCTTTCTACCTGTCCGTTAGCTTGAGGGTGATACCCAGAGGTGAGGCTGACATTAATGTTTAGAGCTTTGAAGAAGGCTGACCATAATTGGGAGGTGAATTAAGGTCCTCGGTCCAACACAATGTCCTCGGGTAGGCCGTATAATCTGAAGACCCAGTTGCATAAGTGTTCGGCCGTCTGAAGAGCGGTAGGTAGTTTGGGTAAAGGGATGAATCTGCAAGCCTTGGAGAACCGGTCTATGATGGTGAGTATGGTGGTGTAACCCTGTGAACTGGGAAGATCCGTAACAAAGTCAATGGCAATGTGTGACCAGGGTCGTTGAGGAATGGGTAATGGTTGTAGGAGACTGGCGGGAGATTGTTTGGATGCCTTATTGATATTACAATTATTGCATTGCTGGATGTACTTTGTTGTGTCCTTGTGAAGGGTTTCCCACCAGAAGCGGTTCTCCAACTGGTTGATGGTGGCAGTGATACCTGGGTGACATTTCCGTTTGTAGATCATAATTCAGTCCTTTACGGAAGAGTACCTTTAATGTGTCGCTCACCCAGTTAGTTTGTGCTGCCAGAGTTCGAAATCGTAGAGCGTAATCTTCCACTGACATCCTGCCTTGTGACAACTCCAGTAAGCGATCTCCAGCTCCCTTTCCCTCCTTGGGGTGATCGAATACGGCCAGGAATTGCTGCAGGAAATCCTGAAATGATGTAAATGTGGATCCATCAGACCCCCACACGGCTGTAATCCATTCGAGTGCTTTCTCAGTCAATAGAGAACAAACAAAGGCGATTTTTCCAGTATCCGTAGTGTACAGTGAGGGTTGTTGTTCCACGAACAGAGAGCATTGCAATAGAAATCCCTTACACTTGCTGGCATCACCGTTGTATTTATCCGGGAAAGCAAGACGGGGATTGGCCTGAGTTGGCATCCCTGCCGCGTGGGCAATGGCGGATACCTCCGGCGTCGGTGGGACCGTGGGAGCGGTATGGAGATTCTGAACGGCTTTGACGAGCTCCTCCGTGATCGTGGTTAGACGATTCAGCTGGAACTGATTGGCCGCTATCTGACTGGCTTGGGCCGCCATGGTGGTATGAAGACCTTCAAAAGTTGCTGGATCTCGTTGTGGCGAAGTCTTCTGTAATGATCCAGAACACGACATGGGATCCATAATGCAGGCTTTATTGTAAAGGCTCGTAGTCATACAGGCAATGGTCGGAACCAGCAATATCAACAGCGTGGGCAGAACAGAGAATCAAAATCCAATAACAAGCAGGGAGTCGGTAGGCAGGCAGCAAAGGTACGTTAGAGACAACAGGCAAGATCGGTAACAGGAAATCAAACACGGGTAGTAACACTCAGAAATGACAGACACAGCAAATCAAGACTTTGTGTTTGAACTGTGGTGGAAGTCCAGCTTAAATACCCAGTCTGATGACGATCACCTGTGCAGGTGATCAGAGTCCAAGGACGGGGCTTGTGGGAAATGAGGTGTCGTCAGTGTAAGTGAATGAATGGATATGTGTGTGTCAGTATTCAGGTGAGGGTGCCCTCCGCTGGCCAGCAGAGGGAATCACGGGGTTCGTCTCCGTGACAGATAGACTGTTTGCCAGGCTATTTTATCTTTTTGTATTACTTTTAACAGGAGCATGGGACATTACCAGTCCCATGTTGAAGAAAAAATACAAAAAATAATTTTAAATTGCAGTAAAATAGAGCTTCTTGAACATATTTACACTATATTGTACATAAATCCACATATTCTCATACCATACAAAATGTTTGGTCCTTCACTCAAACAGTCAGCAATGATAAACAAAATGATAGACAAACAGCTTAACTGGGTTCCTCATAGAACCCTGGTTTACAACAATTAATATTACTCTGTACACACAATCCATAATACTATCATATTCACTAATCATATTGCTGAAACATCTATAGCTTACATTATCACTGTTGTGCGTTATCCTCCCGCTTACCTGATGTGGCTGTCAGGATTGTGCACAACTCAGAATTTTAGAATTGTCTCTCTTTTAATTCCTTCATGTGAGTGTGAATTTAATTAAAGAGCCAGTAAGATGAAAATTCTAAGCTTCATATCACTGTTTATAAGTCCTGTACATTAGGTGTAAATCCATCCAAGGTTAAAAAACATTGTCATTTTGTCAAAATATCATTTTAAAATTACCTCAATTCTCAGAGATCCCCAAACGGTTCGCGCGAAGCTGTTCAAAAGATTCAGTTTCCTTAAACCCCACCTTTCGGTAGCATACTATGTTCTGATTGGTCAACTAACATAAGCAGTTTGGATTGGTTGTTCCGCACACACCTCCACGGTAAACTATGCGTTAGCATATGTTTGGGGTGAATTATGTCTTATTCCTCTCACCATGAAGCAAACAGTAAAATAAAAAACTTGAACAGTCTCGCTGCTTTTTCTTCTGTGTGGGTGTATTCAAGCCGTGCGCTTCAGTTTGAATCTGAATAGCGCGTTCAGCGCGGGGGCGTGGTCACATTAGATATAACAAAGGGAGACATGAAAAACAGACATCGCGTTGTTTTCATATGGATTACTTTATCACAGAATATCTGTTTTCGGCAGCACTTGTTTAGTTTTAAAGTAGACATGTCAAGCTTTCTATAGATATCTCTCTCATGTCTCTTCGTTGAGTATTCACTGAGTTACACTTCATTTTAATGACTTGTTTGTACATGACGATCAGCGCAGACAGGCTGCAGACAGCACACATACTGATAAGACGCTCGGGAGAAAACAGACACATAACTTCATAATCATACTTCGCTTTGTGATTCGGAGATGCTCGTTGTTCTAAATAAAGTTGGTAATGAACCATCTTTTATGGCCAAACGCTTTGAAAATCCCGCTGTACTCAACGAGATTAGAAAAGCAGTCATCAGTGAAATGTTGTGAACACAACAAAAGGGATTTGTTGTACTGCTCTGGTATTGTGGTGAAAATGAATTTTAGCCATTGGTTCTTCTGATTTTCATTCTTTGGCAGTGAAAATAAAACAAACTTGCCTTTACAATTAAAAACACACCGTCTCCTCGACATGATGCTATCACACCAACCAGAGTGTCTGTGTGGGGGGTGGGGCAGGTCAGAGTTCCGTTTCTCCCAACACTGTAGGCGGAGATTATTATGCAAAGTGTTCCTAGTGATGTACATAGAGATGGGCAAAAGATTTGAAATCTATAACGACTCGTTTCAGCGATTCAGAGTCGACTCCTTACTTTAGAAGCCAATAACTTTATAAATCGTGTACTTTTTGGTTTAATTATTTGCACATTGTTTACACAGATGGACAGCTACATCATACACTGTAATACAGGTAATTTTTGATTTCCCATCTGTGTGGCTCTTAAAGCACAATCACAGGAAGGTGAATTTGAATTGTCATGACAAGAAGTGGAATTTACTGCAGAAATTTAAGACAGGCAATGCATTATGGGAAATAAAATGCTCTTTCATCAATGACAACAAGGTAACTAACTTTTTTATATATATATATATATATATATATATATATATTATTACAATATAAAATGTTATGTAGACTAAATACATCCAAGGCACTCACGTGGTAAGATAAAAAGCCTTTAATGAACTGGGCTTAAATCATTACAACTGGTTAAAAGTAGTGAATATTTATGTACAGTAGAAACTATGATACATTTCTTTCAGGATTCTTGATGAAAAGAAAGTTAAGCATTTGTTTAAAATATTTTGTAATATGTCTTTACTGCATTACTATGAACTTATTTAATATCAGTTTTGATCAACACTTTTTTGCAGAATAAAAGTTATCATTTATTTCCTAAATATTTTAACAGTACACTGTAAAAAATGACTGTGATTTTAACGGTTAAAATTTTTGAAAATGCTACAGTACAAACCTGTTATTGGTTAATGGTAATGTCCTTTAAAATTTACAAGGAAAACCCGTAAACTGATGTTCCCAGAATTCTCTGCATCGCATTTCAAATTTTGTTTGAATTTGATGTTTTTTCTTTGAAATAACTATTCTTCTTATTTTTTTATTATCTGTTATGTTTTTTAGGGTTGTATGATGCATATAATTTTGTTAAATGAATGTTTATTGCATATTTCAGTTTAATGAGTCTCACCATGATGGTGTTTAGTGCACCTTCTATGTATCTTATTATTTAAAAGCTGCTTGTGATGGGCTTTGTTTCATCATATGGCTTTCTCATCACCACCTGCTTTTGGTGGTTACCAGTGTATTACAAAGGAACAAAACAGATTTCAGTACTTCACTTAGTTGGTATATTAATATTATATCAGTCAAATGACGGTATTAAACTGTAAATTTAAGGTAAAACAGTTAAACCTAAAATAATGTTACAGTTTTTTTTTTTTTTTTTAAGTATAAAACTGTTAAATCTAAAACGTTGTTACCGTATTTTTTACAGTATAGTTCTAGCAACCACAGCTGCCATTTTTTACCATATATTTTACGGATTATTTTTTACAGTGTAGTGCATATGTAATTTAGTTGAATATTTAATTGATTTTAATTCCACAACCCTGTTGGTTGTAAGAAAGAAAAAAAACTATCACAACCCATATTCTTTCAATGAACAAAGAATAAATGATCTACAACTGTAATTTACTCCAATCCAAAGCCCTCTGCATTTGAAATGGCTATAGTTAACTTTTGCCGTAGTTTTTTCTTGCTCTTGTATGGAGGTAGACAGATCTGGTTGAAGCGTGTATGTGACACTTGGAGCCTGCAAAGAAAATGAATAAATAAACTGTAGAGAATAAAACTTGCATGCAGTCATTTCACAGCAACCTGCCAATGTGCCGACTACCAGTCAGTGGAGACATCAATCTTGGAGATCTTGAAGTTGAGGTTGGCCATTCCGCCCACAGGAACACGGTCACTTCCTGTGGTAAAAAGGAGCAGTTTCTTCTGCAACTCAAAAGGAAATGCCAGCACCACGTCCCAAAATGCACTGCAACACCAGAGTGAAAAATATCATTTCCACTGATAGATATGCATGCAGGAGCATGACTGTGAAAAAATTCTAAACAGGAAATGTAATTTGTAGTGGGGTCAGTCTTGCTGTAGCCAGTTTAGGACTTCCACAAACTAGGATCTCCACCTCCTCTGGCCTTAGAAGCTACATAAATGACAGATTTAATGAGTCCTTATACTACTAGCATTGTTGTGATTATGCTGATGCATATGTGCAGATTTTTTTTTTTTTTTTTACAGCATTTATTAGTCTTTGTTAATGTCAGTTTATATATATGCTAATTTATATTAATCAGTCATTATAAATCACTATTGTTAAAAAAATAGGATTACTTGAAAAATCAGCATTTATTTTAAATATTCATATTTTGTAACACTGCAAATGCTTTTATTGTCTCTTCTGATCAATTGAATGTCTTTGCCAAATTAAAGTATTAACCTCTTAAATAAGTTTGAATAGTAGTGCATTATGAACAAGCCTGAATTATTAACAGTAATAAAAGCCTGAAATATAGTGAATAGTATATTAATGTTAACCTAGGTTAATAAATGCTTTAAAGATTATTGTTCATTGTTAGTTTATGATACATAATGTATTAACTAATGTTAACAAATAGCAAATAAATAAATACATAAAAATTAGCAAGACATGACAAAATAACCAAAGATGTTAGTCTGTATGTTGATCAAACATCAAATGAAAAAAATTAAAGCAGAAGATTTCTTGTAAAATAGTTTGGAAAAAATAAAATAAATAAATAAAAACATTTAAAGATTTTATTTAGAAGACACAGTCAGAGCAGCTTATTAAACATAATGTTTTGCATTTGTGCTTATCACATATTTCACACCCCAAACCCCTCCACCCCCTGAAACTAAAAAAGGGAAAAAAGAAAAGAAAAAGATGACAAGGAAAAAGTAAACTAAAAGTAAAATAAAATTACTGTCTGCTGGTATGAAACCTTGTAGAATGTCTATCTTATCAAAATACAACTGTTGCCACACACTGCACATACACAGACCGTGCTGTGCAGTGTGTTGAGAAACAGTCAGACAGTGTGAAAGGCTGAAAGATAAAGATAGGTCTTTAAACCACAGGATAGGTAGCACTGGTCCAAACCCATCTGTCATGTCCTTCCCCTCCCCTAATCCTTCTCCACACCCCTCACCCTTCCCGCCTCACGTCACACCAAGACCAACGAGTCAGACATTACTGTAACAGAGCCTCTTACATAATCAGCTAAGGACACAGTCAACTGTTGCGTAATCGCTAAAGACAGGGAGGGGCTACTCCAACTGTGAAGCAATCATGTGAGGCATCATGCTGTTTAAATAATCAACCGAACACATGTATAGCTGATCCTTCAGCATGCAAGAGAGAGAGAGAGAGAGAGAGAGAAAACAGAGTAGAGCAACTGGTGATTGTGCAGTTCAAGTGAACCCAGAGAGAAAACAATGACTCACGGGCTGAACATTCCTTAAAATGGTCAAATGAAATAATTCTCCCTCTGCTTTTCTTTTTTCTGTGTGCATCTTTTGATTAAAAGAGCCGCCTGAAGAAGCACCATATTAGGAAGTTTAAATCGAGGCTAAATCATCGCTAAGATAAACGTTTAATTTACATTTTTCCCTGGTGCATAAAGAAAAAATATCCAAAAACTACAAAACAGCATCCTGAACACTTTCTCCCATCTATTTTAAGCTTGCTGCAAGTCACTATTGTTTTAAAAAAGAAAAGTTTGCAATAAAAAAAAGAAAATGTGGTTCCTTACACTATTCCAGCACACAGTTTAAAACACTTACTCAGCATGTATTAAAGTCGTGGCCTAATGGTTAGAGAGTTGGACTCCCAATCAAAAGGTTGTGAGTTCGAGTCTCGGGCCGGCAGGAATTGTAGGTGGGGGGAGTGCATGTACAGTTCTCTCTCCACCTTCAATACCACGACTTAGGTGTTCTTGAGCAAGGCATCGAACCCCCAACTGCTCCCCGGGCGCCGCAGCAATAAATGGCTGCCCACTGCTCCGGGTGTGTATTCACAGTGTGTGTGTGTGTGTTCACTGCTCTGTGTGTGTGCACTTCGGATGGGTTAAATGCAGAGCACAAATTCTGAGTATGGGTCACCATACTTGGCTGAATGTCACTTCACTTTTAAGACACAAGAATTTTAATTAGGAAACTCTTAGCTAGCAAACTGCATGAATGTCAACCAAGAACCAACATGCATAGCAAGCAACAACAAAAACACAACTTCAAGTTCTGCCGATAAAGAAAAAAAATACATCACATTAATACATTTTTCCCATTATTATGTACATTAATAGTGATACCAGAAAAAAATAAATGTGTCTAAAGAATACATAAAGGAACACTAATAATGTGACAACAGTTTTGTTCTCTTTAAATTATTCTAGGTGTTTATTCAGACAATATTGTAAACTGTAACAGATATTCAGTTATGAAAATGTTCAGTTCTTTGTGCACAAAAAGTGAACCCCTGGTGTCACATGGACTATTTTACTGATGTCCTTGCTATGTTTCTGGACCTGGGCACATTGCAGTTGTATTGCTGTCTAAGAAGGGTCTGAGACCTGAGAGAGTACTTTGTTAGTAATAATAAATTACTATTTTTAACAACATATTTTTTCATAGTCAGACAAAAATGACTAATGGAAAAACCTGTGTACAATGTTAAAAAGAAAAAGAAAAAAGAAAACTTGTAGATAAAACCAGTTAGTTCACTGAGTCAGCATTGGCTGTGTTTAAACATGGAGGAGACCACATTAAGTAACATACTCATGAGCTTTGCAAGGTCCTTGTTCAGATTTCAATAGACATGCTGAGCAAGGCAAGAGAATTGTAATTTTCTGGGGGTTTCTATGCATTCATTCTATATGACCTTGAGTCTAAGGTCTCTCCCAGCCAGTAGCTGAAGAGTATGGATACGGTATGGAGATTGAACAAACAAAGCAGGCCCAGTTACTTGGCACCCTTCCAACAGAGGGGGAAGGGACAGCCCGTACACAGATTTAGCCATCACACACACACACACACAAGGCCCACAGACCCTGCCCTGTTTCAGTTAATATCAATGTTTCTTGGCTTCTACTTACTTGCTTCCAGAGTATTCCCCTCAGAATTAGTTTTAATTAGTTTTTATTTTTTTGAAAACTACACAAACTCACCATCCGGGCATCTGAGGCACAAACGCTATGAAAACCATGATAGAAAGCAGCAAACTGCCTGTAGATGGATTTATTCAGCAGGAAATCAATGTAGAGCTGGACGTACTCTGTGCAGGGACAAACAGATTAATCCTTCAGTAGCAGGACTAACACAATGAGATAATTCATGTTGAAAAGAGAAAATCCAGTCATGAACACAAAAAGAGAGTGAAGACTCTCTCACCTTTTCTATTTAGGTTGGTTACAGGGATCTTGTCCCCTCCTGGTTTGAGATTATATGACTTGACCACTCTTAAGTTCTTCTTAAAAAACCTAGAGGAAAAAAATTACAGAAATGACCTCCACTTTGATTATCTGCAAACTTTATCACCTGGTTCAATCAGGCAAACACACTTATCTATTAGATACGATGGAACAGAAAACAAGTTGAGAGAGCAAACACCCTTGAGGTCAAGTTCAGAGTGGACTCACCTGAAATGTGGTACAGAAGTCCTCTTCAACGTTTCCTTCATAGCTGAGGACTTTCCCAAGTCCATGTGCAAGATCCTAAAATGCACACAGAAGAACTCACATTTGACAAATGTGTGATTTTCTGAATTTGTATATGCCCCATACTGTGCATTTTTACTTTAGCAAATAATACAGTAGAAGGAACACTATCTATAAAATCATAATGCAATTATAAAATGTTAGCAAAGGAGATGTCTGTTTGATGTAAATCACAGAAATCTAGTTTTTCATTTTAAAAAAGTAGCTTGAGAGATTCCACATTCACATTACATTTGGAAAAAAGTTTGAAACATGGAAGCAAACAATGCCAGCAGGCAGTTATGTAAGTTTGGAGGAAGCCAGAGACCGTTAAAATAGAACATCTGGCTAATTTAAATCTGGCTCTGCAGTAACAAGAGAGACAATCAATATTAAAGCGGAGCTTAACTATACAATTAACCTCTTGTATGTTACATTTCAACGTAGGCCTACATAGTCTGTATTATGACAGAGATTTACTGCAGAACAAATAGCTAATATTGGGCGCCCTCTGCTGGACACATCAAGAGAGGCACCGGCTGAATTTGAACAGGCATGTCATGTCACCAAATGAAAACAGTACACTGCTACACTGGAACCATTCAGCCATTGTTATCGCGTGTGTTCAAAATTAAATGTATTTAAAACTTTTTCTTGCTTTTTCTAATCTTGCTAAGTTTAATAATACACAATAAATAAATAAATACAAATAAAAAACTACTGGCATGATATTGGAGAGACCAGGACAATTTCTCACAGAAAATAGTTGCTACAAGACCTAGTTTAAAGTTAGCGAAACAAGTAAAACTACTGTACACTATCATTCAAAAGGTAAGAGTAGATTTTTAGGTAAGCCTTTAAAAAAAAAAAAAAAAAAAAAAAAAGTCTTATTCTCACCATGGATGAATTATTTATTTCTAAATTAACATTGTGAACAATTATTAAAATTTTAATAAACATTTTCAATTTTGATATATTCAAACATTTTATTAACTCATTCCAACATGCTGATTGGCTGATCAAGAAACATTTTTATTTTTATTATATTTATTATCATCAATGTTAAAAACATTTGCTACTTAATATTTTCTAGAAAGTTATACATTTTTTAGGGTCCATTGATTAAGAGATCAAAAGAACACCATTTATTTGAAATTTGTAACATTACAGATGTTTTTTGTTAAATTGAATCATAATAAATTACTCTAGCAGATTTTTTTTTGTTTGTTTGTTTTTTTTTTACTGACTTTAAACTTTTGAATGGTAATATCAGATATGTAACCATTCAGACAGTCATTTGATTCTTCTTTTTTCATAATAATTTCTAATTTAACATCAATAAGTAATAGTAATGGAATACTCTTACTTGATATTTGGCTGTTATTTTAAACAGAACACAAGAAATTAGCATTTGAAGGGTTAAGGAGATCAATAGAAAGACAAGTATGGTACTACAAAGACTGCTGTGAGATTCACAAGACAGGCATGCCTTTATCAGCAGAGCTGAAAGACGGGGCAGAATTTCTTTATATTGGAATAATAACACCAAACTACACCGTGAGAGCAGGAAGTTCACCCATCAGTGACTGATAAACGTGTGTTCGTCAAGATTTGGCAGGACTGAATTGATACAATGTGGTGTGTCACAGCTTGTGTACATACAGGCATAATCTGCTGGAGGTCGTCCAGGGTGAGGGTCGCCATGCCAACGGGGGTGTCGAGGTCACATGGCACAATGGGCGGGGTTAGCAGCTTCTTGTAGACACAAGGGGGGAGGCGGATGTCCAGTGTGATGCTGTTGTACACAGCCAAGCCCATTGAGCTGACAGATGGGGTTAAGTGTGCACAGCTGGAAGGATTCACAGACGTGAGTCGTGACACACACCTCCAGCCTTCTGTTATGAAATGGCTGCGTCAGAAACCAAAAGCAGCTTCCTCACTGCTTGATGGCCAATGATCTAACAGCAATCTAGCAGCAGTTTATATAAAGGCCTTTAAGCCTTTAACACTTATAATGTCATGTCTAAGGATCATCATGCAAGGGTTTCAGACACAACCAATGTGAAAACACAAAATCCTTATGCAAATCTCCTGTACTCTTATGCAATGCCTTCAAGGTAGAAAATGTAAATCATTACAAACTGTGAAATTTTTGCATGTGCATGTATGTTAGCTTTAAAGACTATATGCTAAAGTACCCATGTTCTCTTCAATAAGAATGCCCACCTACTAAAACCACCCACTTTTGTCTAGCAATAACAAGTAGCAAATAATGATTCATGGCTGTAACATTAACTAATGTCTACTGGCTTGTATGCCTCTGATGTAAGGCAAATTTCTCCAGTCATTTTGTAACCCTGCACCATTCTTACAATCTACTGCCAGCTCACATTCAGAGCTGCCTACATCCAATCAACAACCGATGGATAGAAACTAGCTCCCACCCTACCTTTTTTTATTTTTTACTCAGAAGTATGTCATAATACTGAAGAAAAGATTTGTCACTACAGCAAATGGAATTGTAATCTTATTAAGCAGCTAAATTTCATACAAGCTGAAGTTGAAGGGAATGGTTGAAACACTTTGGCCACTAGTGTTGCACAACTTACACAAGTTATTTAAGATTTCCCAACAGGTGTACAATACATTTAGAGGAAAATGTGAAGAGCCCTGCAGAGCTTTCAGCTGTAGCTGACAACTCAGCCCCATGTGCTCTTCATATGTGCAGCAAGGGCGATGGAAAAAAGTCCTCAGCTTAGAAGAGAGAGGGGAGAGAGCAGACAGGCGGGACAATTTCCATGAGGACTACAACGATGAGACAACACAAACCAAGCCCTGGCTGTTCCTAACAAGACAAAACAGAGGAATCTTTATTTCATAATTTTTCACTGTGACACTGTAAATTCTTTGCTGATGGAGAGGGAGCTCTGAGGCTGAGCTCTGGACTTGCAGCCACATGCATTGAGAAGCCTAAGCCAGTGGGGGCAATTAGAGGGGTAACAGCAGGACATGGTAGGCTTTGGCTGCCACCGTGTCTCTTCCCACATGTTCCCGAGAGCACCGTATGGAGCAGTTCTAGACTTTGACACGTACCTGCTCATGCACCACATCATTTTACAAAATCATTTCATAATCATAACTATATCTGTGCGTCTGTCATTAGCATCATATTGCATTATAACCTTGTGTTATTGACATTTACAAATCACATAGCATAAAAACAGCTCCATTTTCACATCATCACAGCACAGATTGGTGGCAGAAAATATATTTCCCACCAGAAAACAGAAGGACTAGAATGAACGTCAAATGTATGTGCAAAATGGAAGCTGACTCTGTATTTATGTGCTATTTTAAGTTTGTCACACCCACACGTGCCACCTATACTGTATAAACTGCAGGGAAATGAGAGGATACGATTCCAACCAGTCGGAACTCAGAGTAGTTGTCACATTTCCAGCTGCTGAACCAATGACACTGGGACTCCTTCACATACGTGAACATGCCTGCAATATGACACAAAAAGATGCAGAGAAGAACAATTACTATTCACTAAGAAAAAAGCAGCAACCACTGATTGTGTTATTTATTTACACCGTCTAAATAAATTATGCAAATAAGGACTGGCGACTCAAGTCTGACACTTGAAGTCTTGAAGATACTTTCTTACTAGAGTGCACTGCATTTAAATGCACTGCATTTTATTATTTTTACTTCATTTTTTTCCCCTTATCATTGCAGTGTTATTACCTGAATGTACTTTTGCTGTTTCTGAGTTACATAAGAATGGAGGCTTCTACAGAGAGCTTTAGTTTATACAACTGCACAATTGCTCTGCAGTTAGTTTTTATTTAATTATGTACTGTAAATTCATCTAACTATATCACTTTTACTTTTTCTTTATTTTGGTTTCTTTACTGTTTCTTTACTCCCATAAGGTCCACGATCTTTACATTACTTTCTAAGATGTGTTTTTTGTCAGACACTGTTAAGAATTATGCAATTTCTTTGATAGCTCTCATTAAATATCAATGTATTATGAGTATGAAAATTACATAATTTATTACTACAAATACAAACACACACACACACACACACACAATATCTGCATTGCTGATCATGGTTTTGAATATTAAGTTCAACTACTTTTTTTTATTCTTTTTTTTTTAATAAACCTCATTCAATTTTGTTACTGGGGAGACATCTTTATTAAGATGTTGAGAGTAAACATTTAAATGGTCTTAACAAATTTAGCTATTTTGCCTCTCAAGAAAAATATGCTTAGAAAATTTTTTTTTCAGTGGTTATCCCTTACGAAACAAAAATATATTGCAGTATATTGGAAAATATCATGTAATATATTAGGCATATATTCTTATATATATTTATTGAAAGCGGCAATCATTTGTATATTTTGCAATATATTATATAATATATGCATCAGCAATATATTATTAAATGTATTCAAAAATATAAAATATTAGAAAATAAAAAGGGAAAATAATATATTACAATATATCACAATATATTTTAAGAAATATATTGGTAAATATATTTTCCTTTCGTAAGGGATACCTTCTGTATATATGACAAAGTCTGACTGTTAGTCCTGACTGTCTTACCATAGTCTGTGTGAAAAATCTGTCGAATCAGGAGAAGAAACCACTCTTTTGTGAGTCCCCCCATGTCCAACCCTGCTTCCGCAACAAACGTCACTTTCAGTTTTTTCTTCAGGTCTGTTCGCTTTCCGAAAGCTATTAAAAAAGGAACATATTTATGGTGGTGCCATTTTTCTAAATTAAGTCTTAGAACTTAGAACTTTCCAAAACATAATGTACATGCTGTTTGGCTGAAAGTCCTCTTAGCCTAGGAAAGTCGTCTACAGCTCTCATACATAAGTATTTCCTCCTTTACAGCTAAATCGTTTTCAGAGGTTCAAGGGAGCTCTTGGTAACATCTACAGGAACAGACGTTATTCTACGTTTACAAATTTGGAGCGAGCAGTATTACCTCATCCAGTGAGTCACTGACCAGCTGCAGACGTCTAACTTTAATGTTGAGAAACAGCAGACTCATATCCACCCTCTGCCTGCGACAAACCTTGTCAACAAGGGTTTGCTGCATTGGACATAGAAAGGGATGCATTTGTCAGTCAACAAACAGGGCCCGGTTCCCCAAAACGTTCTTATTGCTAAGTAGTTCTTAACCTATTCCTTAACCTCTCTCTTAACCTTGTGGCACGATTCCCGACACATTTATACGCTAAGTATATCTTCTGTAAGTCACACTTTCGTAAGGTTGGTCTGGACCATTCGTAAGCTCTCTCTTAGCGTTATTTGAGCTCAAAACGCTACTGTACAGCAGTCTTTAGAAATCAGCGCAGCGCAGTACAAGTCAAACTATGGTATGTTGACAATGTTGTGGCTCAACAATGATTTTTTGTTATTTTTTAAGACTAATAATAAATTATGTTCGCAATGGATACAGGCCTATTTATGAAGTTGACTTTATGTGGCATCAGAACTAATATTGTGGTAATTAGCCTAGGCTTTTTCGTAATGTAATTAAAGCGAATTGGCAATCAATTTTTTGATAATTAAAATCTGGCAAACAATTTGGCTCTAAATGGCTAAGCTCTATAAATGGGTAAGCATGGTGGTGTCCAGTAACGACCAACTATAGCAGCGATCCAACGTGTCCTTGTATTGAATCAAAGACGGAGCCGGACGCGGAGCCCTTTAGTCCATCTCGTTTTTTATTAGGCAAAATTTAAGCCCTTTTGACATTTTGCCTGACGTGACTATATCAAAAGAAAAATTGCCTCCCAAGACAACTCATTATGGAGCTGCTGGACCTTCTCAGACCCGCGCTTGCAAGGCAAACGCAGCGGAATTTTGCTTTATGCCCTGAAGTCCAGCTCTATGTTTTTTGTTATTGTTTTTTGCTACAGAGAGATTCATCGAGGTCGTGGGAGAGGGCTACGGCTTAATCAAGACCTCTGTGTGGAGGTGCATTCACACTGTCACCAACGCCCTTCTGCGCCATGCCGGGGATTACATCCTGGTGGATGGCACACTCATCCCTATCGCCAATCCATCAGTGATTGATCAGGCTTAGTCTTCATGCCAGTTATTTAAGTGTAGGCCTATGTATTTCAAAAAGGTGTCTAGTACTAGGACCCGGCCGACCGCGACCCGAATAACATTACAAATATTTTTGAATGACTCATAACCGCGGGCGACTCGCTCATTTTGGATCAACCCGCGCATCACTGATAGATAGATAGATAGATAGATAGATAGATAGATAGATAGATAGATAGATAGATAGATAGATAGATAGATAGATAGATAGATAGATAGATAGATAGATAGATAGATTATATATATATATATACACACACACTTCAGGAGCTTCTGGACTAGGACCAGCAGATTCAGGAAGAGCTGTCTCCTTACTTAACTCTGCCCTTACACTCCCCAACACCCCCACACCACACACACGGACTCCTCACCCCTCCTCATCACCACATCTGATTTATTTGCAAACAAACTAAAAACAGTAAACTTGTTATTACTTGCACTGCTGTCTGTTCATCCAAAACACAGAGTAATCCATTTTCACACAGAAATATTTTCTATGCACTTTACTGTCCATTGCACTAGTGTAAATGATGTTCAGTTTCTGCCTGCCTAGTGTACATACACTTTTACATAATCCATCTGTATAGTATGTTCATAGTACACCTATCTGTATATCATGCTGATGGTATTTAAAAAAATCTGTAAATTATGTCCAAAGCCTTATCTGTACATTTATTGTATATTTGTAACATATTGTAGACCTTGTATATTCTGTACTTACTGCTTGGATCTAATCTAAAATTGGATCTAATCTAATCTAATCTTATTTCTCAACATACTGTGCTCCTGGTGAAACACTTGGCCAGTAGGTGAAGGGAGAGCTCTGTCTTTGGAAAATGTAAATATAAATTTGGCTGCATATGTCTTGAGATTTGGTCTATATATGTCTTGACATGTACATTACAGCAAAAGTATACTTCAAAGTGTATTTTTGATGCAATGAGCTATATAGATTTATATAGATCTTATAACTCAAAACTGAAATAGATTTACATGTTTTTTCAGTGAAACTCAACAGGATTTTAAAATTATCCAGTTGAAGACAAAATAGATTTTTGTTGTTGGAGAACTGCAGAGAACACATTATGCAGAACTAAAATATAACTCTCAGAATGACATAAATAACGTTCACCTGACATAATTTATTTCCTCCGTGGAACACTCTTTATAAAGTAAAAATAGTTAATATTTCATTATTCAAACCACACATTATTAACTTACACTAAACCATTACTAGATTTCTATATTTGATATATGTTCACCACTTGTTTTGACCATATCAGGAACCCGCCTTCACTGCCTCCCACCAGTCAAACGGACATTCCTATATAGTAACCTGAGTGTTTGAGTACACGACTTGGGTTCTGTGGTTGGCATCGACTAATATGGCTCAGGTGCCATTAACAGCTCTTAGAACTGGATAGACACCCTGTCGTACAACTGATCCTGTCGGCATGAGACTAACACCATCCTTTACTGCTTGATTTGTTTATGTATTCAAATTACCGCATTTGAAAAGGCTCTTCTTTATTGATGGATCAGACATTGAAACCAGATCATAACATCTTAATTAACAAAACAGTTTGTACAAGCTTTCCATTAATACATCCAATATATGAACCGAAGAAAGACGTTTGGGAGTTTGCCTTTCCTACCTAACTGATTTAGATCCCAGTAAGCATGTCCATCCTTTTTGTATTCCAGAGAGTCTTGAATGTTATCACTGAAATATTGAAACACACTCTTTTTGAGGGCAAAGCTGTTCGTTTTCTATTGCCTTACGTGAGCCTATACTAAACATAAGAAATCTGTACAAAACTCTAGATTTAAATAGAAACATGATTTGACAGTTAATCCTTTTAACAAGTGATGTTCCGCTCACTAATCTGTGTTCAATGCGCTTTTTCTAAAATAGTGGACATTTTTGAAAGAGAGGACATTTTGGACCTCACAAGCATTGTCAAACCTGTACACCAATAGGTAACACCAAACTGTTCTTATATGTATTGTATTCTTAAAATATATTGTGACACGTGTCCCGAGCTCTCATCAGCGTCGCCCTGGAAACCGAGCAGTCACATCTGCTCCAGCTCGTCACGGGATGAGCGGCCACACCTGTGCACCATCAGGAGCTGCCTACTTAAGCACAGCAAATGAACACAGAGGTGAGAGATGTCTCCTATCTAATCCTACTATCTGTCTTGCATACAGAGAGCAGTGTGTGACCGCCAGCCCCACTGCACATGGGAGAGCACAACGGACCCACACCGCCAAAGCACGCAGATCAAAGAGGAAGCCGAGCACCCAGCACCAGACCTCCTCACCTCACCACCTTCTACCCCATTATCTACCAATAAAATCCACCCTTCGGGGAACTCACCTGTACCTACTCATCGTGTCCTTCTTCACCCCGCCACACTGGTGGAGAATGCGGGCAGGACAGTGAAGAAGACACCGACGATCCCTTCCCCCGCGGTGTTTCCCCAGCTGGACTGGTTTGATTGTTTTTTTTGGTTTTGCTTTTGCCACACGCCCTGTTGGCTCACGTGTCTTCTCTGGTTTCCCCAGGTGGCGCTCCTCCCCCGGCGATGGAAGAACTCCTGAAGCCCCTCACCGAGGTGAGCATCCGCCAGCAACAAATTATGGAGCACATGGCCTCCCGGCAAGGGGAAACCGAACGGGTTGACTGCCGGCACACGTACTCCGCTGCCTGACCCCCGTGTCCAGGCCACGCAGCTGCTGCCGAGGATGATCTCCCATTATGACGTTACCACGTACCTCCAGATGTTTGAGACCGTGGCCACCCGGGAGGCATGGGCCTGGATCATCGCCCCGCTGCTGATGGGAGTTGCCCAACGGGCTTACTTCACGCTTCCCCCAGAGCTCAACGAGTCATATGAGGAGTTGAAAAAGGAAATCCTGGGCCGGATGGGGCTCTCACCAATCAGCGCCGCCTAGCTCTTCAATAAGTGGGCCTTTGACCCACGGCAGCCGGCCCGAACTCAAGCAGCCAATCTCTCCCATCTCGCGCAGCACTGGTTACTGGCCGAGGGTCCCAACGCACACCAGATAGCGGAGCGTGTCATCGTGGATCGCCTCCTGCGGGCCCTTCCTCGCCCGCTACGCAGGCAGCCGGCATGCGGAACCCAGCAAACGTGGACGAGCTGGTGAAGGCCATCGAGCTGGCGGAGGCCACCCAACACCGGGAGGTTGGGGAGAGAGCGCCGCCGTTTCCCCGAAGGGTGGTCCACGCACACCCCATGGCAGGGCTACTGCTACTGACTGACCAGGGCACCGATAATAAAATATATTTATTATATTTATTATTTTGTTCATTTCTGATAATGACCTTAGTGATCAAGTCTGTATGGCAGTATGATTCACCGCTGTGATATAACATGCATAAGGTGATGATTTACTCTTGTTTGTCCCAGACGTCTTCGGTTTCATGTGCCATCCTGAGAAACATCTTTCACGGCAACACCTCCCATATACCTGTTTCAGTAATCGATGTGATGGAAGGAAAAGAGGTAACACTTTAGAATAAGGTTCCATTAGTTAATGTTAGTTAACTACTTTCGTTAACATGAACTAAGCAAGAACAATCCTTCTACAGCATTTATGTTTTAGTTCATGTTAATTTCAACATATACTAATGCATTATTTAAATCAAAAGTTGTGCTTGTTAACATTAGTTAATGCACTGTGAATTACCATGAACTAACAATGAATAACTGTATTTTCATTAACTAACATTAACGAAAATGAATAAATACAGTAATAAATGTATTATTCATTGTTTGTTTATGTTAATTAATACATTAACTAACATTAACTAATGGAACCTTATTCTAAAGTGTTACCGGAAAAGAACATAGAGATCATCTCAGATTCATTAACACCAGAACTTGCTGTTCTAAGATGTCCATGCAGTTTCTTTTTGGATCTGTTGTTAAAATGAACAAATATGTGCATGAAAACAGCAAGAGGACGTAATGCATCACAGCTGTTTTACACAGTCCCTGTGAACACATCATTAACATGACACAATGAGCGTGTCATGAGGGTCCTGAAAGTGACCTCATTGACTGCATCACATGAGGAATCTCACACCGTGGATGAGCGTGCTAAACTTTCATCTGTATCTTGTTGGCTGCATGCCATTCCAGAGTTATGTTGGACCCTGGTGAAGTGAGCCAGACCCAGCAAGAGGCTCTTGTCCTCAACACATCCTGACCGCTATCAGTTGCCTGAAGGTTGTTATATTATGGCCAAGCTGCTCATGAATTTCTGGGAAAAAACAAAAAACTAAACAAGAAATAACTCTTTTGATACACAGTTTAAATTTGGCCAATTTTGCATGGCAGGACACAACATTTCACTCATGCAGTCATGTTGTACAAGATTATCTATAGTCACAGAAGCCATTTGTTTCCTCTAAAAATCTGCAAGTAACAATGCTGTGAGAAACGTTTCTCAAAGTAGCCTTAGATTCATATTTTTAGCACCTCAGCTGTACTAAATCATAATTTGGACATGTTAGTCATTGTCAAGGCACATTTCACACACTGCATCTTGGGTTTGGAAGTGATTGTGTGTGTGTGTGTGTGTGTGTGTGTGTGTGTGTGTGTGTGTGTCTGTCTCTGTGTGTGATGTGTATGGAGTCTTGGCTCATTCTCAGCTCTCACAGTGCAAGCAGCTGAGTGCTGCAGAATGGAGGTCTTTGATTATAGTACTGAGAAAAACCACTGCCTTCGTTTATGTCCTTCTCCTCGTCTCCAAACATCCTTGCACAAATGCAAACACAACATTTTAAACCATGTTAAATCATTTTTTATTTAAAGTAAATCAGGTGTACATTCTGTAACAGGCCAATTTGAACATCTACAATATACTGTTCAAAGGTATAAAAAACAAACGTATATTTTGCGCATCTAGGTTGCATTTATTTGATACAACAGTAATGATGTGAAAAATTAAAACAAATTAAAATAGCTGTTTTATATTTAAAATTTTAAATATGTTTAAAAAATGTAATTTATTATGGCATAGCAGAATTTTCAGCAGCCATTGCTCAAAGCTGTTACAGGACAGTGGAAAGGGACAACTATAAATAAAGGCCTCTTCTTGCACTGACTGGTTGGATTACCTGAACATGGTCCTCCTAAACTCCGTATTTTTAATGCAGTTTAATGCATCCTTGCTGAATAAAAGTATTTCTTTCTTTCTTAAAAAAATAAAGCATAATATTTTTTATTTTTTATGTGTTGGTATTAGTCCTCTTTTTTATGCATAACACCTGTAATTAATAAATAAATAATTCTTACAGTATTTTATACAGGGACACTTTAGGGACCAATATCCACTAATAATAACTAGTTACTTATTAGCATGCATAATACTATCATATTGGATGATTATTAGTTCTTATCAAGCACATATTAATGTGTTATGCTGCATTGCAGTATTTAAAATCCCTTGATCCTACTCCATACTTAAACTTAACAACTAACTAACTATTAATAAATTGTAAATTGTAAATTGTAATTGTAAATTGTAAAAACTTTTATTGTCCCCCATAGGGGCAATTTGTTCTGCAGCGTGATATCACCACATACAAGACAAACACATACACAACATTAATAGCACATTGGAAAGTTATAAAACTTATATTTCTACCTCTTCCTATTTAAATTAAGCACCTTAATCGCATATGGAACAAACGAAAATTTGAATCTGTTAGTCTTGGCTAAAGGGACCCTGTACAAAGATCCTGAAGGGAGGGTCTGAAATGAATTGTAGAGACGGTGAGATGCATCAGATATAATGTAACGCACTTTCTTTATCACCTGAATATCAAACAAATCTGACAACTCAGGCAATTTCACACCCAATACCTTACTGCAATTTTTTACAACCTTTAATAGAAGTTTTTTCTGTTTGACCTTTAAAGAGGCAAACCAACAAATCATTGAGAAAGTTAAAATCGATTCAATATATGCCTTATAAAAAGCAATCATCAGTGTCCTATCAATATTAAATTTCGCCAATTTCCGTAAACAATAAAGTCTTTGTTGGCTCATCATGCTCAATCTATTAGTATTCTCTGCAAAATTTAATTTGTTATCGATGATAGTACCTAGGTACTTATAACTATACCAATTCAATCATCTGATTATCAACAAAAGTACCTGGAACTGCTGCCTGATTTCGCCGCAGGTCAATACACATGTCCTTGGTTTTCTCAGCATTCATACGTAGACCAGCCTCACGACACCAATTTGCAAAATAATTAACAATTGGTCCATGTTCCCTCTCCTCACCAACCAACAAACTCACAATAACTGTATCATCAGCAAACTTAAGAATATACCGATTCTCAAGCTGACTACGACACTCATATTGTGTATAACTATTAATAAGCAGCAAATTCTTTTTAAATGAGAGTTTATTGAGATAAAAGTCACAACAAATATTCACAAAATACAGATCATGTGAAATATATTTGAAGTTGAGTTACCTGCTTGACCAAAATTGCTTTGTGAATTCCAGTCTGATTTGTTCAGCTGATATTGAAAATGAAAGTATACAGTATTTTGGTTGGAAAAGGTGCTGTGATTTTTGGTGCTTGTTTGCGCCTTACTATCAACATGCAGTGACATACTGACTTAGTAATTGATATATTAACATCAGAGGCCTCCCATCAATTAAATCCAACCACAAGTGGTCACAGGAGATGCATGTTAATAGCAGCTGTGAAAAACAAACTCGGCTGACTACTTGTGTAGAATTTTCACCTCCCGATAAAATAAGGGACAGTACAAAATGTACTCTTCATCCGATCCTCTGCTCGTCTGTGCCAAAACAAGTAAGATATGCTGTATTTCTAAAAATCCATTGGCAAATACACTATAATTAACTGAGGCACGCTTTGGAGAAAGCACAATTATTTTTATTACATGATAAAAAGTTAATTATGGCTCACAGGGGGCTCAACCAAAAGTTTGTGCAGATGAAAGATTGCACAAACACTTCCATTTATTTGTGTCTCATGGGCCTGCCACCTGTTCTATTGATGGACTAAACAGCTGATGACATCTAATTTAACATCTGTCCATCACAATAAAGTTTGAGCACTGAGGGGATGAATGAAGTTATAAAAAAGTCCAAACATAAACATGCCAGTGGGTTAGAATCTGGATCTGCATCATCCTGAATGTTTGACTGGAAAAAACGTCAAGCCACTAACACAAATATATGCTAGTATCAGTTGCTATATAAAAACTGAGGGACTTAATACTGAATACTAAAGATTGACTATAGTGTGTAATATATTTGGCTCTTGATCGTTTTCAGCTCAGTTTCACCTTGAGCAGTGTTCCTAAATGTTTATTTAATACAGTCAAACACTGAAAATAACCTCAATTGAAAGGGTGCAATTGACTGGAATGACATAATACCTTTGATTAAAAACAAAGAAATAAAAAATAAATTATTGGCAGCTTGTTTGTCAGTCCATTCCATTTGTGTTCTCCAAAGTGGTTTGATCCATGAACACCCACCATGCATCACTCTGTCATTTACAAAATAACATTTAAACAAATGCTTTGTGATTTACATTTACTGATAAGCAATAAAATTGTGTCCTTCTGGTTCTGTCTTTCTTTTTTTATCATTTGACTTAATTTCTGTCTATTTAATTGCTTATTATTTACAGCGGTATCGTTGACTTGATTGCAAATGATTGCACAGATATTATTTAAACTGAACTGAGATGATGATATCACTGAATTCAATGATGAACTGCCTTAACTGTCATTTTGCATTATTGACACTGTTTCCCTAATTAATGTTGTTCAGTTGCTTTGACGTATTCTTTTTTGTTTAAAGCGCTATATAAATAAAGGTGACATGACTTGACTATTCTAAACACCTGACATTTAGCTATTTCATTAGGTTCTGTGTATTTAAGCTCTTATTTTCTAAAAAAAAAAAAAAAAAAAAAAAAACGAGATAAAAGCCCCAGTCACCACAAAATTTTTGCATTTCCCATCTTCGCATTCATAATTTAAGCCCGGTTCTCGAAAAAGAGAGAAAGGTACGCAAAGTTTCCAATCAATCAATCAATCAATCACCTTTATTTATATAGTGCTTTAAACAAAATACATTGCGTCAAAGCACTGAACAACATTCATTTGGAAAACAGTGTCTCAATAATGCAAAATGATAGTTAAGGCAGTTCATCATTGAATTCAGGTATGTCATCTCTGTTCAGTTTAAATAGTGTCTGTGAATTTATTTGCAATCAAGTCAATGATTTAGCTGTAGATGAAGTGACCCCAACTAAGCAAGCCAGAGGCGACAGCGGCAAGGAACCGAAACTCCATCGGTGACAGAATGGAGAAAAAAACCTTGGGAGAAACCAGGCTCAGTTCGGGGGCCAGTTCTCCTCTGACCAGACGAAACCAGTAGTTCAATTCCAGGCTGCAGCAAAGTCAGATTGTGCAGAAGAATCATCTGTTTCCTGTGGTCTTGTCCTGGTGCTCCTCTGAGACAAGGTCTTTACAGGGGATCTGTATCTGGGGCTCTAGTTGTCCTGGTCTCCGCTGTGTTTCAGGGATGTAGAGGTCTTTTCTAGGTGCTGATCCACCATCTGGTCTGTATACGTACTGGATCCGGGCGACTGCAGTGACCCTCTGATCTGGATACAGACTGGATCTGGTGGCCACGGTGACCTCGGAACAAGAGAGAAACAGACAAATATTAGCGTAGATGCCATTCTTCTAATGATGTAGCAAGTACATCGGGTGTTATGTGAAGTGTTTCCGGTTCCGGTTTACCTAATTAATGCAGCCTAAAAATCCTTTAACGGATTTGGATATTAAAAGCATATTAGTATGTTATGTGTATGCCAGGATAAAGAGATGGGTCTTTAATCTAGATTTAAACTGCAAGAGTGTGTCTGCCTCCCGAACAATGTTAGGTAGGTTATTACAGAGTTTAGGCGCCAAATAGGAAAAGGACCTGCCGCCCACAGTTGATTTTGATATTCTAGGTATTATCAAATTGCCTGAGTTTTAAGAACGTAGCGGACGTAGAGGAGTATAATGTAAAAGGAGCTCATTCAAATACTGAGGTGCTAAACCATTCAGGGCTTTATAAGTAATAAGCAATATTTTAAAATCTATACGATGTTTGATAGGGAGCCAGTGCAGTGTGGACAGGACCGGGCTAATATGGTCATACTTCCTGGTTCTAGTAAGAACTCTTGCTGCTGCATTTTGGACTTTGTTTACTAAGCGTGCAGAACAACCACCCAATAAAGCATTACAATAGTCTAACCTTGAAGTCGTAAATGCATGGATTAACATTTCTGCATTTGACATTGAAAGCATAGGCCGTAATTTAGATATATTTTTGAGATGGAAAAATGCAGTTTTACAAATGCTAGAAACATGGCTTTCTAAGGAAAGATTGTGATCAAGTAGCACACCTAGGTTCCTAACTGATGACGAAGAATTGACAGAGCAACCATCAAGTCTTAGACAGTGTTCTAGGTTATTACAAGAAGAGTAATAATCCTCCATTGTGCAGATGTAGAACGCATTTGGCACAGGTGAAGAGACATACACTTTCCTAGACAGAAGAGAGTGCTTTTGGAAAAACTGAATGGCTGGCTATAGCACAGAGTGTAAATCCAGAAGTGTTGTCACTGACCTGTTGGAGAAAGTGGTAAAAATCCAGTTTCTTGAGTGCAGAGCCCAGACATTGTCTCTCTGCAGAAAGGTGCATCTTCCAGAGTATTACAGTTTTTTTCAGTCGCTAACAAGCATTTGTCCAATCAGTTGTCACATTTTCAAAACTCTAAACACAATTAGCACAGCATCTGTCTATTGTGGCCATACCATTCACACATTTCATGTCGTTTTCACACAATATGGAGTCATTGAACACATTTCCACAATACTTACATTTTCTGAACAGACAAGCTATACCTCCCAACAAAATTATGGATCGTTTTTGTAGTATTTACAAATGTTAACACACAACATCCCACAATAGCAAAAACAATGTTCCAAACCTTAGATACAGTATAAAAACCTCTGCTTCTGCAATGATATCAGTTCAAAAACAATATATCTTAGCTGATTTATTTTGTGTAAATTGGGCCAACCACAGCTGATTCCAATCTGGCTTAGACTCAATGGCAGGGGTTATTTTTTTCTATTACATTGACACTTATACAATAAAAGGAGGACTTTGAAGAGTGATGTTTTTGGAAACATAAACAGAAAAAGACAAACACTAATGTATGGACGAGGAAGAGTAAGAGCAAGGGGCCCAGGGAGAAGAGCAGGCCCAGTGAGAGGAGCAGGAGCAGTGAGAGATGCAGGAGCAGTGAGAGGAGCAGAAGCAGTGAGAGAAGCAGGAGCATTGAGAGATGCAGTGAGAGGAGCAGGAACAGTGAGAGGAGCAGTGAGAGGAGCAGGAGCAGTGAGAGGAGCAGGAGCATTGAGAGATGCAGTGAGAGGAGCAGTAGCAGTGAACAGTGAGAGGAGCAGTAGCAGTGAGAGGAGCAGGAGCAGTGAGAGGAGCAGGAGCAGTGAGAGGAGCAGTGAGAAATGCAGGAGCAGTGAGAGGAGCAGTGAGAGGAGAAGGAGCAGTGAGAGGAGCAGTGAGAGGAGCAAGAACAGTGAGAGGAGCAGTGAGAGATGCAGGAGCAGTGAGAGATGCAGTGAGAGGTGCAGGATCAGTGAGAGATGCAGGAGCAGTGAGAGGAGCAGTGAGAGGAGCAGTGAGAGGAGCAGGAGCAGTGAGAGGAGCAGTGAGAGATGCAGGAGCAGTGAGAGGAGCAGTGAGAGGAGCAGTGAGAGGAGCAGGAGCAGTGAGAGGAGCAGTGAGAGATGCAGGAGCAGTGAGAGGAGCAGTGAGAGGAGCAGTGAGAGGAGCAGGAGCAGTGAGAGGAGCAGGAGCAGTGAGAGGAGCAGTGAGAAATGCAGGAGCAGTGAGAGGAGCAGTGAGAGGAGAAGGAGCAGTGAGAGGAGCAGTGAGAGGAGCAAGAACAGTGAGAGGAGCAGTGAGAGATGCAGGAGCAGTGAGAGATGCAGTGAGAGGTGCAGGATCAGTGAGAGATGCAGGAGCAGTGAGAGGAGCAGTGAGAGGAGCAGTGAGAGGAGCAGGAGCAGTGAGAGGAGCAGTGAGAGATGCAGGAGCAGTGAGAGGAGCAGTGAGAGGAGCAGTGAGAGGAGCAGGAGCAGTGAGAGGAGCAGTGAGAGATGCAGGAGCAGTGAGAGGAGCAGTGAGAGGAGCAGGAGCAGTGAGAGGAGCAGTGAGAGGAGCAGTGAGAGGAGCAGTGAGAGGAGCAGTGAGAGATGCAGTGAGAGGAGCAGTGAGAAGTGAGAGGAGCAGTGAGAAGTGAGAGGAGCAGTGAGAGGAGCAGGAGCAGTGAGAGGAGCAGTGAGAGATGCAGGAGCAGTGAGAGGAGCAGTGAGAGGAGCAGTGAGAGGAGCAGTGAGAGGAGCAGGAGCAGTGAGAGGAGCAGTGAGAGGAGCAGGAGCAGTGAGAGGAGCAGTGAGAGGAGCAGTGAGAGGAGCAGTGAGAGGAGCAGGAGCAGTGAGAGGAGCAGTGAGAGGAGCAGTGAGAGGAGCAGGAGCAGTGAGAGGAGCAGTGAGAGGAGCAGTGAGAGGAGCAGGAGCAGTGACAGGAGCAGTGAGAGATTGTTTTTATTTTACCCCCCCCCCCCCTCCTTTTTTATCTGGGCTTTTTTCTGTTGTTGTTTTTTTGTTCAGAATGCTCTTATGTGTTTCATGGATATTTTGTTCACTGTAGGCAATACTGTCAAACCTTTTCTGTTCTATCATACTGTGTTTCTACTGTACCTCCTGCAGTAAACAGTAAAGGAAAAAAATAACTTTTTTACTGGAATGCTTTTGAATGTGAACATTACTGTACATTTGGACATACAGTTCCTAACCAAGACATTTAGTGGAAAACAGTGAATTGCATGTTCTGCATGCAAATACCTGCAAAACTGAGACTGAAAAGTCTATGCAGTTTTTGTAATGTCAACAATAGCCAGTATTTTGAAACCTGGTGTACTTTGATTGACTGCATGTATCTTGTGAGGTGAAAACAAGTGTTATTCTTTGACAGAATAATTTAATTTTGAGTCAGATTTCCAGTGTTTTGGTAAAGTTGGTGTGTGCAGAGAAAGATGTGTTCTGTTTTGAAATGAAGATTTAGTATATATTTAACAAAATGTGTTTTTGAGAAGAAAATTATCCATTTGGCCAATTGTGTTTTGTAGGTGTTAGTCTGTGTTAAGAGTTTAGAAAAAGTATCTGAAGTATGGTTAAGCGCTTGTTAGCGATTGAAAAAAACTGTAACTCCCAGAAAGCAAAGCTAAGCCAGAGTCTGGTGGACCTTTGTGTATGCTCTATGACTATGACATTTAAATTTGAGAGAGTGAAGAGTGATGGACACACAAACACATTCCCTCAAAAACCTTCTAAATAAAATGTGTGCATGCAGTTGATACATGGTTTATGAGGACAAAATGTACAATATAAACATGGTTTACCAAAGTTTACCATTGTAAACCAAATGTCTTAAAAAACATCATGTTTTTTGTTTTTAATTCAGAAAATGTCAGTGTGAGGGGTAGGGTTAGTGTTAGAGGATAGAAAATAGAGTTATTCGTATGGGGAGTCCCCAATAAACCATAGATACAAGTGTGTGTGTGTGTGTGTGTGTGTGCGTGTGTGTGTGTGTGCGTGTGTGTGTGTGTGTGAGAGAGAGAGAGAGAGAGAGAGAGAGAGAGAGAGAGAGAGAGAGAGAATAATGAAAATCGAATCACTTAATCTGTCTGTATAGAGAAATTCCATCCTTGGCAGATGAACCTTAGATGAAATCACAGAGAAAATATGAGGCTGTGCTGCCGCACCCACCACAGTACAATGAGACAATTTTCAGGAAGGAGAAAGAATTGAACACATGCAATATAATAATCGATGTGTTTTGTCATATTATCAGTTTTAATTGCCAAAACATAAGTATGAAATCAAAAATCACACACCCAACAACATCAATAATCATGAGTGTATTTTTCTTCTGAACAAAGACACAGAAATACAATAACTGTCACATTTCTAATCTCTCTAGGAATCACCTAAGGGACTTTACACTGAATAATAGAATAGATTATTCTAAGCAGCATTTGATGTTTGTTAAACATATAACATACATTTCCATTGTTTTAATATCTACAAGGGCTCTCTATAAAAATACATATTGATCATTGCAGCACAAAGACATTCAAGAGCCTATTATAAACACATATTATTCGGCTTCCACTTAAACATATTATTGTATACTTCAAAGTCACTTCTTTTCATTTTCACTTCTTTAAAGTGAAAACAATAGTAAAATAATATTTGCTTTTTCTTCTCTTTTTCTTTTTTTAAGGAACTTGATTGTTGCTTAAGATTTCTTCCAAACAGAATTCGTGTGATTCTACATAATTACATTTTTGGGAGATTTGTGAAGACATAAATAAGACAAAAAAACTGGGGGGAAAACATTCTGAATTGTGTTTGAGAAATTAGGTATGCTAATTTGCACAGATATTCAAGTTTAGTTTTGCCACATTGCCTCTGTTTGTAAGTGTAGCTGTAGGTAAGACAAAAAGTTTTTAGCATGTATCCCATGTGGTCATGATGTATAGTGTCTTTTGTGTAATACAACTAGACTAATACACTGTAATGAAGCCTGTGTATGTGATCAAGTAAATGCTTTAATTAAACTACTTCCTTTACTTTGTATTTTTTTGATGTAGGATTTACCGACATAAAATTGTATTGTGACATAAAACAGACAGGCATGGATCAATATTCAAAATAGCAATTATACACATTATACACGTTTCTATAATTGGGGTGGGGGGGGGGGTAGACTACTACAAATTGTGAGAAAGTTTTTAACTCATTGCCTGTCAACCATAAGCCAAAATAATGACAAATGACAGTAAATCTCAACTCTTTTCTCAATTAGGATGCCAGACATTGTAAAACCTCTACTTAACATGTTTAGCTAAGTTAATTTCACATTTAATAAAAAAAAATAAAAAATGAGGCAGAGATGTCCCAAAACCCTAAAAAAAAATGGCATTTGTGTGAGCACAGAGGTATGGCCTATAATAAATAAAATCCCTTAAGTGGGCAAAATCAAAAACAGACCAGTTCAAAACTCTAGGAGGATGTTAACACTTTAAACATCAGGAGACTTATAATATTAAACCACTAAATATGAACATTCTGTCATCATTTACTCACACTCGTGTTTTTCAAAACCTGTATGACTTTGTTCTTTCTGTAGAACACAAAAGGAAAAAAATCTTCAAAAACACCTCTTTTTCTTTCTTTTTTACAAAACATCTGTCCACAGCTCTTTATAAGATGGCACTGCCGCATATACTTTTATATTGTGACTTTTTTTTAAAAGGAGATACCATCATATGCAAATTGGTAAAGGCCCATAAACATGACTTTTGTGTCACTTAGGTAAATGAACCACAACACACAAATCTCTGTTGCACACAATAAGTGTCACAAGTTTCTATGCACTAACTGATCCCTATAAAGTGAGCCAAAGTAATTAAACAGAAGAGACAGGTAGAGTATATCTTCAGAACTGCACATGTCCATTCAATTCGCTGTCTGTTGATAGACTGAAATTAGTGCAGGACATTTCAACCTAGCCAAAGTCAATGCGGGGTCGATATTCAAGTACCATTGGGTAGGCCTGGAGAAAGAGACATGATGTAGATGAGTATGCAATTGTTCTTGAATGTTCCTCTTAAAGGGATAGTCCACCCAAATATGAAAAATCTGTCATTAATTGCTAGCGGCATTTTGGAAAGTATAACATGCGTAAACCATGTATGCAACGTATGTACTAGTGTTTGGCGATTTGGTCATTTTTCAAATCGTCATATCGTCAGCCCATGAGATCAACGATACATCATATTATCTTGCATGGGTGGAGCAAGAGAGAGACTCTTTGTTCTTGTCATAGCATAACTATTTGGTGTTTTAAACCGCGCAGGTGCGTGAGAAAGAGCCTATGGAATCACCAATAATCTAAAAAATATACTTTCAAACATACTGATAAACTAACGTTATATATAAAAATACTGTATTTAAAACAGCTAGTTCATATATAGTTGGACGCAACTGTTTAATAGGGTGTCCTGTGACAAATCTGCATCTGCGCATGGAAGTTATCAGTCTAAATGTTCTGCAAAATCAGTCAACTGTGAAAATCAATAGTAGATTTAATTTAAACTCCAACAGTTTAACACTAACATTGGACATAAATGAACACGTTAAATATAAAGTACTTAAAACAGGTAAGTTTATATATTTGGAATAAGTTGAAATGAACTGATGCTTCAGTCATACAGCGCCCTGGACCACGTGCCTCATGATGAGACCGACGCAATGCCACAGAAATGAGAATGAGATGTGTTCTAACATAACTGTGGCATTAAACTAAGTTAGTGAGGGCTCGTTTAAATATTGCACATATATAGGCCGTTCAGATTCCTTGTTAAAGTGCAATAAAATACCTTACCAGACGATACCATCTGCAGACGATGTACCGACGATGTCTGTCTGTGGATTGAGACTTCTTCACCGGCAACGGGCTCTAATCCTCATTTGTGCGTGGTGTGTGTGAGTGTGTGTGTGTGTGTGTGTGTGAAATGTGAAATAACTGGAAAGTTTGATAGCCGAATTATAATAAGCCGTCCCAATTAAAATAAAAATAATAATAATAATAATTATTATTATGTAATACATCAATAGGAGAATGCGCATAATATCATAATATCGACAGAGACATCTGCTTACATCGATATCTCTGACTATCGTTGATACACGATACTATCGTCTATCGGCACAACCCTAGTATGTACGTGGGTACGTTGTTTACATTCAATAAAAGCATGAACAACGTAAGCATATCCACATCTGGTGCTGCTGACACAGAACAGCATATGTTGTTTATGTATTTGATACTCTCTTATTTTTGTTTATTTGAGCACAAAAAGTATTCTCGTAGCATCGTAAAATTATGGTTGAACCACTGATGACATAGGGACTATTTTTTGATATCCTTGCTACGTTATTTTGAGCTTTGATCATGTAAGGATCCTTGCTTTCTATTGGAGGGTCAGAGAGATCTCAGAATGCTTCAAAAATATCTGAATTTCTGATAATGGAAATCTATTGCAGCACTCTATTGTAATGGTTGTAATCTTATCATATTTTGAGTTATTCTTTTCAAGAAAGCCACAACTTTTGTGTTCCAAACAAATATTAAGACATTTTCTATCTGTACTCAGAATGCAAGAACACCTTCACAGCAGTACTCATGGGTTACATGAAAAACTCTAACACACACATCCTATTTCTCAAGTACACTCAAACAACACTCTCAGAAACCTGTTTATAGAAAGCAAGGGAAGGAGTTTTCTGTATTATTCCAGAAAAATAGGAGATGAGGTGCCAGCTCTTTGTGACCCACTTCAAATTACAAGGGTTTTCATTTTTTACCTCATGCAGCTTTTATATCCTCGGGAGCTTGTCAGAAAAAAAAAAAAATGTGACTTTTTTATGGCAGATTCCCAAACCTGATTACGTGTATCCTTTCTGAAATCTGATTTTATTTAAAATCCATTTCCCAAGATCTAGGAAAGCTATAAGGGAAGTCTTTCAGATTTTATAGTAAATCATGGTGAAATGAGCTGTACTTTGACTAAAATAGAGCCTAAGCGGTGGCTTTTACACACAGATGGAAAGTCATACACTTATCAACACGGTATACAGGGACCCTTATTAAGATGGGCATTACCCTATGAAGTAAAGTTTTATGGTTGTCTTAAATTTATTGCTTTAAATTGTAAATACAATGCGAAGTCACACAACTTGCTATGAACCTGCTTTGAGTCTGCCACACTGCTCTTCACAGTGTAAAAGATGAGAGGATTTAGATATCACCCATGAGAAGAGAGGAGAGAATGAGAAACTGGTATTCTCATAGCTTACATTTTCTCCCCGAAGCCTCCAGCGGGTCATGTAGATAAATTCCATGGTGTGGTCTTTACCCATGATCTCACCATTGCATAGAACATCTAGCTGCAGAAAAAGTTAGTGACCATCAGAGAAATTTAATTGTATGGTAGACCAAAATAGCCAAGCAAACATGAAACAAGAAAAACATAAACAGCAGAAATATGATAAACATGAGGTGGTGGTTAATTGCTGAAACACATGCAATGAAGTAAAAGACATAAAGATATAGGTTTTATCACACTATATACTTTAAGCTTAGTATAAATGTGTCTTCAAAATGCATAAAAACATAGACGTGAAATATAAATATAATATTTTTTTTTTTTTTTTTTTTTTTTTTGCTTACAGAAAAAATAGTAAAGATATTCAGGTGTTACCTCATAAGAACTGGGAAGCTTTAACTTCAGACTTAAAAACTTCTTGATTGTTCCAACAGTCACTCTTGTTGAGCAGCGAATAAATTTTTTCAATAAGCCCTGGACAAAAAGGCAAAAAGACAACTTTGAACAAATTTCCAAAATGTGACTCAATCAAAATATTAGACTGATTTGTGTGACACTGAAGACTGGAATAGTGGGTGCTTAAAATTCAGCTTTGCCATCACAGAAATAAATGACACTTTAAAATACATTTAAACCGACATTTTTTAATTGTAAGAACGTTTCATTATATTACTGAAAAGAATGAAAGTAAAAGATAACTATTTGCAAAAAGGGAGATACAGGCAATGCGGGAGCTGATAGAAAGGATTGAGCTTTGGACATGATTGACACTGATTGATACCAGGCTTTAGAAAAGAATAAGGATCAGCCTCGACTTTAATTTTAAAATATCAAACAAACTGATGTTGAGGGTAAACATCTGATCCTTGATCACCTTTCATTTAGAAGGAATAAGGGGGCAAGGCCAATAAAGAAAGAAGACCAAAGAAGAAGAAGAAGAAGAAGAAGAAGACATGGAATGGCATGCATAAAGTATAGGAAAAGGAAACATAATTCAAGATGGGTAACCTTAACAATGTTCTCTCCCATCTGTCCATTGTTACGCAAGCAGTCTAGACAGATGGCTATCTGCGGATCACTCCTGTGGTAGTCTCTATCACATCTAACATCATCATCTTCATCCAATCTGGCCTTCTTACATATAGGCCCATCCTCTGGAAAAAGACAAAACATAGCCGCTCACGTTAAAGGATTGTCATATAAATTGAGCTAAATAATAACACTATCATTTTCTATAAAGCTTCTTTACAGCTGAAATACAATTTATTACATAACTGATAAATTATTCAGTATTGTGTTAATGTGTTATTTAATGTGTTAATTTCTTGTTTATTGCTGTGATAAACTGCTTTGACACAATTTGTATCATATAAAGCACTATATAAATAAATATTACTTGCTTTTTATTTATTTTTTATTATTATTATTATTATTATTATTATTATTATTATTTATTTATTTATTTTTACATTTTTCTGACTCCCTAAAATGTTTAAAATGCTAAATCCCTGCATGTGTATCAATCTACATGTGAAAATAATATTATTTGGATTTTATGTGAAAATTTTATACACTTCATTAAAAATAAAATAAAATAAATAAATATGTGCCACATTATGTGTTCCCCTGACAATGCAGGGGAAAAAAGATAAGCATTTCAGACTCATAGATATGCTAATGCAAAATAGCATCTGCATCTTTTCTCAGGCTTTCTTTCATATGAAAAAGATAACATTCAAAACTATGCTCTTGGGAAAATCATAAATGTGGTAATTATCTCATTGTAAAGAACTGCTTACAGCTGCAAACACTTACAAGTTGCCTTGGAAACTCCAAGTATTATGAAACTCATTCATTTTGGTTCATAAATTGAGCATAAGAGCCACAGATTAAGAAGATTTATGTAGAATACACAAACAAAAAAACTCATCCATTCCAACAAATCACACAAAACATCATTTAACTAAATGGGGCATCCCAAACAAATAGGGCCATGTAATATTACTACTGATATGATGTAGAAAAACAAATGAACAGCATGTTCTTGTGTGTCTTCACATAATTCAATATAGTCTTAAGGCATAAATTAAGTCATCATGTAGAATAAATCCTCATGACAGAAAATTATAACATGCTGGCCAGTGTGTTACTTAATAAAATTAGTTTGATGTTACTCTGAAGAAAATGCAGTAATGCTTAGAATAGGTGTTTAAGGTTGACTGATGGTAAAAAAAAAAAAAGGAAAAAAAAGGAAAAAGAAATATATTTATTCTACCATGGCAGATTTTAAATCTTTATAATAAAATAAAATATATATTTTAACTAGATAGTTGCCTTTATCTTACAATTATTTATATAGCACAATTGTTTACATTTTATTTAGATTGTTTTATTGTAAATAAGGTGTTTGTCTAAAACACCACAAGGGGAAGTCGTGGTCTAATGGTTAAAAAGTCGGACTCGCAATTGTAGGGTTGCGAGTTCGAGTCTCGGGCCGGCAGGAATTGTAGGTGGGGGGAGTGCATGTACAGTGCTCTCTCCAACCTCAATACCACGACTTAGGTGCCCTTGAGCAAGGCATCGAACCCCCAACTGCTCGCCGGGTGCTGCAGCATAAATGGCTGCACACTGCTCCGGGTGTGTGTTCACAGTGTGTGTGTGTGTGTGTGTGTGTGTGTGTGTGTGTGTGTACACTGCTCTGTGTGTGTGCACTTCGGAGGGGTTAAATGCAGAGCACGAATTCTGAGTATGGGTCACGATACTTGGCTGAATGTCACGTCACTCACATGATGTCTAAATTTGGTCATACGAGTCAAGCTTTCTACAAAGCCATATAACCAGTCAATCAGTTTTAAAATTTCAGTGTTTATCTTTACAGTTGTATAAAACAGTTGTACAGACTGACTCTGTTATAGCTCTCTTTGGAGTCAAGGGAGCAAAGTGACAGATATATCTGTACTCATGATTCACAACTTATACCCACCACCTCTGAGTCAAGGTCACTGGAACAGAGTATGGTAGATTCATTTGAGCTGTGAAGACATTACTTGATAAGGAACAAAAGTGATACCAAAAGATGATAAAAGAAGTTCAAATGGTGATACAGCAGAGTAACCTGGCCCATAGGAGTCATAGCCACGAAGAGCCTAATGTGTGGGATTCAGCCAAAACCGAAACGTCTCTCATTATTTACTGAGTCTTCTGCTATTCCAAACCCATATTTCTTTCTTCTGTAAACCGCAAAAGATGTTAGACCAAATTTTCTCGCTGTTCTTTTTTTCTATACAAAGAATATTAATTTTGAACAGCTTTAAAGCAGGAAAAAAGACAGCATAAATGTACCATAACAATAGTATAATATAACCTGTGTGCACTATCCCTATCCTATTTGGAATATTTTTACCATGCTTTTTGTCATTTTCAGAACTTTCATGCTTTTTGTCATTTTCAGAATTTTCACAGTTCATGGTCTCTATTCACTTTCATATGGAAAACAGCAGAGACAACATTCTTCTAAAATTCTCTCACTTTTCTTTCAGGTGTGAAGTAAACACAGTACATGAATGACACAATTTTCATTTTCAGGTGAACTATTCCTTTAAAATGGTGAAAAATGGTTTGAGTCATTTACCATCAGGACTTTCTTTCGATTTGTTTCTTCTCCAGAATTCAATCTCTTGCAGCTGTTCCTCTGGAAGAAAATTAAAAAGTTAACTAAATGTCAGTTGAAATATGGTATCTATAAATGACACAAGAGTTACTTAAAATGGGAAAATGCATACTTTTTCTAAGACCAGGCACAAGTTTGAAAATTACTTCTTCTAGAGTGTTGTCCAGCCTTTGGAGAAAAGAAATACACAGAAATGTGAGCTACCAGAACACCAGCCATGCTAATGTCGCTGTCACGTCTGTTAACAGGTTCAGGTTAATGCTGCCCTGTGCTCTTGTTATCATGTTATCATTCTGTCTGGTGTTGGGGTGGACATGTATCACTGGTGTGGAGAGGCAATACTGTGCAGGGTTAGTCTCACAGCTGACACCCTGGCTCCAGAACATAGTCTGGCTATTGCTTGGAATGCCTCCCAACCAATATCAAATTCAATGCCACTTTATGACCCCACATCCAAAACCAGGCATCTGTGGGTAACAAATATTTCAGACCTTTTAAAGGAAAGCTAGATTTTGTTCCAGATTTCTTCAAAATCAAATAGATTAATCTCATTAATCCTCATCATGGCTTGTATTGTTGTGTGCTCTACAATGCAACACTGAGTCTGATCCAGACCACTTGAAGTGGATCTGCTTAAGGGGTTTTGAATTAGTAGTAGGATATTATGGACCAGTGTAGTTTACCTTAACATCTCCAAGGGATTTGTTTCATGAACCTGGATACCACATTTTGGGCAATCATTGCTGTCCTCAAAATGCTGGACTATACAGCTTTTACAAACTATATAAAAGCAGAAAAAAAGAAAATTATACTTAAATAACAGTAAAATTCTGTTAAATTTGCAGTAAAAAAAAATGCAACAGTGGCAACTTCACTGTAAAAATACAGTAACAATATTTGTGTAAGATGACTATGATTTCATCATCCTATAAGTCAGTTGTTTCCAACCCTGGTCCTGGAGGCACCCCAATTCTGCACATTTTGCATGTCTCCTTTCTCTGGTTGTGTTGTGTATTAATATGCAATCACCATGATCTGATTAAGCAAATCGATCAATCAGTCAATCAGAACATGGCAAGTTTACACTTGGCAGCAACAGCTGACATCTCTATCTGGATATCCATTCAGATCTGTATTTCCAGCGCAATATTTAAATAAGTATGCAGAGAATAGACCAGTGCAAAGTCAACCAGAAGTTTCGGGCTTTCTGTTGAAAAGCATTTTCAGTCATGCAACATTTTACAGATGGTCCTCACTGCAGACCACAAATCCAGGAGGCATAGTTGGATGCAGATCCAACTCCTCCCACTTGACATATACCTAAACCTACCCGTCTCTACCCCCTGATCTCTAAACCCACCCATCTCGACCCCTAAACCTACCAGTCTCCACCTGTAGATGTGGATCCAACCATGCCCCCTGGATCTTGTGTTTCGCAGTGAGGGGTTACTGACCGTTTGGGAGAGAGGGGGCAGGGTTTTTCATGATGTCGACCTGCGAATGCAGACATGATGGCTGGATTGCGTTTCCATTACACTGAAACCAATCACAATGCGTCCTCATCTACCTCTGGACCAGGACACTCTGATCGGATAACATTCCGATCAGAAGCATGTGTACACTTGTCTTTTCAATGTGTATGTAAACAACATCTGTGGATACAGGTCGCATGTTAATGCCAAGTGTAAACGCAAACTCTGACACACCAATTTCAGGTCTTGGAGTCTATAATATTGAGCTGATGGCCTGAATCTGGTGTTCTGATTAAGGAGACAAGCAAAACACGCAGTGTTGGGGTGCCTCCAGGACCAGGGTTGGAACCACTGCTATAAGTAATAAAATGTTATTTTTTTACTTCTAAAAAGTATATATTTTACATTGCTTTACCGTATTTAATGTCCTATTATATCTATTACAGATTTTCACCATACAGTATATGGTCAGATAACTTCCCATTTACCAATTACATTTTACTGTTAATTTTTACAGTTTCTTATTGTTAAAATTACATTTTTTTTAATGTTAAACTTCACAGTTGAAATTCCCTGCAAGAATGACCACAGACTACAATTAAAACCAAGTCTTACAAACTGGAATTTAGATAAAGCTTGCTTGGCCAGTAAAACACATATCATTTTCCACCAGTAAAATTGTAGCAACACTCATTACCTTATTGCTCTGTTATAACACACATACAAAGCTATCAACACACAAACTGTATCAAACTGCTTTACCTCATGAGTGAGTGGGGAAAAAAATAGCCACTGCCAACGCATATTACACACTGACATTGATACACAAGTCACGACACAATCAGGTCATCACTGTGTGTAATAATAGTGTAAGTTGGGCAGGTGGCTAAAATACAGTTTATTCTAAAACAAATGCCTAGTACATTCAAGATATGAAATTACTTTTATGGCATTAATTAACATTAAATATAAGCAAAGAAATTATTAAAGTAAATACCAAATAATATAAATATTAATACATTTTAGTCTCTAACTTTCTAATGGTTTACTTTACAATCAAACAATAAAGCACAAATTACAAACTAATTCCATCAAGAAAATATTTTGTGTGAAAATAGCTTATGCTTGTGGAGAATATATGTTGTCATGGTGACTGATCTGCAGATGACAAAGAAAGTGTATTGGCCATGTATCTTAAAAATTAGGGAGATTTCACATCTGGTTTGCCGTACCAATATAATGCAAAAAGGAAGTCACTTACACCTGACGGTGAAATTAATTTACATTAAAACACTCTGAAAATTAATTAACACTAAATCCTGATGTTCACATACTCTCTGTGGAAAAACATATGTGCCTAATCAAGCATTATAAAATTAATTGTCCCTAAAATCATTAACAACAGCAGGAGAGGGATTTATCAGCTTAAATACATGCAACAAACACTGGTCTAAATACTGTATTCTGTGAAAAAAAGGTGGTTCTACACTAAAGTACAATAGTTTGGTTGGACACATTGATTCATATATTAAACTTATAACAATTATACTGTATTCGGTGAAAAAGGTGGTTCTACACTAAAGTACAATAGTTTGGTTGGACACATTGATTCATATATTAAACTTATAACAATTATACTGTATTCGGTGAAAAAGGTGGTTCTACACTAAAGTACAATAGTTTGGTTGGACACATTGATTCATATATTAAACTTATAACAATTACAGATATGTAAAGTTATTTCCTTATTCTATCCTAACTTTGTATGGAAATGGTTTTCCTTGTGCTGTCCGTGAAACTATTAGAACAGATCATTTTTGGTGTCAGAGCCCACCGGCTGAAAACCACTGCTAAATCATCATTTTCATTTTTCATTAAATTCTCATAGAGACTGTAGATACTTACAGGTGTGCAGGCACTCTGTCACAGTGGTGGGCTTAATCAAGTACCCTTTACAAATATAACAGGTGATGAAAAAGTTGAAGTCCCTCACAAGGTGTTTCCTATGTGATGTCATTGTCAAGTTACCAAAGGATGGATGAAGGAAAACAGACGGTGTAAGGATGAAGTGGAATGCAGCTTCAGTCACTCTGTGGCTCAACTGCAGTATTCTGCTGAAGGGCCCCAGGCCTTCTCTTCCTTCATGACATCATGGAAAATTAAACATGCCCTTAAGACAGACCTGTGGATAAAACAATTATGCTTTTTATCAAAATTATAAAATCAATGAAAGTTGTTGGGGAAAAGTTTCACTTTTATTGCTTTCTGAATATTATATCTTTCTGTGTAACATTAGCCTATAATCTTTGTTTGTTAAAAGTGCATGAGTTAGACTGCATTTGAAATCGTACTCTTTCAGTAAGAATTTTTTTTATTTAGTCACCATAAAAAAATCAGTGGTTCTCAATTCCAGTTCTAGCTGACACAAGGCAAATTCCAAATGCTATTGCATGCTTGAAGAACACTTTTGGAAGGGAATGCCATTTGTTAGGGCGTCCCAAAATGAAAGTGAACTACTCAAACACTATAATTTATGGTCATTTGACCAAGAGGTGGTATCTTCATGATTTTTAAGCTAGATGTGGTGGGAGAGTTTGGGTTAAGGTATGAACAGAATAATTCTAGGTGTTTTGTTATGATATATGACACAAAATTCATATTAAGTTTAAATAAGTTTCATAAGTAAGAAATATGTTTATTAGTAGTTAATAGTAGATGTGTTGGTTAAATGTGAACGGCAGGGTTTAAAGAAAAGATGAGAGAGGGAACACACATAGAAATGTCTAACAAGCTGATGGTCTGTAGCAGGTGTGTTTTAGACAGACATAAAAGTGCAGAGTGTTGAGTCACCAGACCGTACTGGGGACTGTCCTATATGAATATTCACCATGTTGTCATTATCACAGTCTTGTGACCTTCAGCAATAGTCAAGGGTTGTGGCTAGAAGGGATTCAGCAAAAATCAGAAGCTAACAAGAAGTTAAATTTTCTACCTATTAGATTGTTTTATTAACGTCTACACCTACACCCAACTCTAAACCCACCCCTTACAAAAATGCAATAACTGTAGTTACTGTATTGTTGTAGAGTGTGAAAAAAAAATCACACTGTATTGATGTGTGCAGGTCAGTAGCTTTTGCTGTATCCGTTTTAGCCTTAACCATAGTCAAGGGTACTTTGGAGTAAGAACAATCATGGCCTCCATATTGAAGGGTCATTCTAAAGTACTAAAACTGGCCACTTTAAAGGGCCTCTCGGAATGAAGGATTTCCAAGTGTACAATTGATGAACACTTTGCTCCCATGATACTTTTAGTGCAGGTTTAATTATGCACCGCAGAAAGTAGTAGCTGTTGTTTATGCTCACCCTTATTCATGCCAAAAATATCAGTAGCTGTGTTTACATGGACCCTACTAATCCGATCATAATAGGACTAGAAGCACAATCAGAATAAAAAAGTCACATGTAAACACGTCAATTGGCCAGATCTGACAAAAATTTTGATCGGATTGAGAGGCATGGTTTATTCCTTTTGTAATCCGAGCGAGAGGACATGTAAACACTTGATCGGATTGAAAACCGAAATTGGAAAGTACTTCGCATGCGCAGTGACGTAGAAATAGCGTAATGATGTATGAATTAAGAATGAATTAATTCCAATGGAAGCAAAAAGTGTCCATGTAAACGCACCCAGTGATTTTGGATTTTATACCGACACCTACTGGCCTAATTAAGTTTTTTATTTTTTTTATAAAAGCACAGTGAAGCTGTTCATTTTAATTTCAGGTATATTTTTCTACTACTACTACTACTACTACTACTTATATGACACATATAATGGTCATTACAGGATTTGGTGGTTTGTGCTAGTACACGGTAGGTGACTACTGTAAATGTTATCCTTGATCTGTGGCATAACCTGTTTGTTTGGACTTTTCTTTTTTTTAATTTATGCTCATTGTCTTTATGTTGGTTCATTGTACATCAGGAATGTATTAATTATATTAATTATATTAATTATATTGCTTGTTTGATGCTTATTATATATTAAGTCATATCAGATATGTATTTTGATTTATAATTTAAACATTATAGAAAATGCCGATCTATGTGTGAGATGATAATATAATATAATATAATATAATATAATATAATATAATATAATATAATATAATATAATATAATATAATATAATATAATATAATATCGGCACACATGTGATCTACTGACGAGCCTTCAGTGGGTGTGACATATATCGCACAAGATTATATAATATTACAATATGTAATATACCTTATTATATCTTAATGGTGAAGCGCTAATATAAGTAATAAGGTAATATATTGTTCTAATATGGCTATTATATTTATTTTATTGGAATATATAACAGTTATCTGTATAAATTATAAAACACTACAACAAGGTTTATGTAAGTAAGCAAGGTTTGGGGTAAAACCGAAAGTTCAGGGTTTAGCTGATGGTAAGTTAACTGTGCTTACTGGAATACACCCCAGAAAGTGGATGAGGGCCAGATTTGAGGATCCCTGTTGTACATATACTGATCAATGCTCTGGACCAATGGTTATCAAACTTGTCCTGGAGTACCCCCTGACCTGCATATTTTGTATGTCTCCCTCAATTATCACATCTGATTCAACTCATCAGCTCATGAAGCGGGTGTGTCAGATGTAGGGAGATGAAATTGACATATTTTGTTGTATACTTATGGTTTTATGGTCCGGGGTCACATATCGTCTTGGCTGCTTTAGATGCTTTTATGTTTAATGTGAAAGTTAATATTTTACCATTAAATATATTTACTGAGTGTACCTTTAATGTTTCAGAAACTTGAATTTATCTACAGGTGCACCATGACACATAAGCGTTAAGCCCCGCCCACGATCTGTAAAACGAAACCATTGGGTTAAAGTACCGCAGCTTCGAAAATGACATATATAACTCATTCAATAAATGTGTAACTACTTCCTTACAAAAAAAAAAAAAAAAAGTTATGTATTTGTGTGGTGGGGGGAGACTTGTATTGTTTGGTTTAATAAGTATCAACCGACATAAAATTTGGGCCTGTGAGCAGTATTTTTATTTGTTTTAAAATGTCCCTTATCTTATGTTGAGATCAGACTTAAGTGAAAAGTGCTGTCAAACAGCTCCAACTTGGCTTTGTTATATATGATCTATACTCTAAATGTAGTTGGTCCTCGTCAGCTACGTCACTTATCGTGAAACCTTATATATATATATATATATATATATATATATATATATATATATATATATATATATATATATATATATATATATATATATATATATTAAGTCAAAATTGTCGGTTTATCCCTACTTGGCCATCGTCTGTGTCATTCTGTGCGTCATCTTCCTGTAAAACCATGCGCTGCGTATACCCATAGACAGTAAAGCGTATACCTCAATAACGAATAACGTGCGATCAGTGCCGCACTCGTTTTAACTTGCTGCCATTTGTACAAGTGTCACTTTCCGTAAACGAGAGTCGAGTGTTTTATCGCTCACCAGTGCACACTAAATAACCAGCTGTAACCTGACAACTAGTATCCTACAGAGACACGGACATGCTGACGAACTTGATATATGACACGAGACTACATTCCCATCCCACCCGAAACTTTACGATGAGGGGAGAGCGTGAAAACGACACACATCTCTTACCTTCTACACATCATGGGTCCATGATGATGGTGCGCATTGATTTTTACAATCAGGCTTGAACGAATTTGGGCTGTTGAAAGTGATGGTTGTAGTAGCGCCACAGAATACGGAACTGCTTTCATTTGATATTATATGGGGAAGGGGGCGGAGGACTTTCCAGTTCTTGTTTACGCATTGCTGTTTTATTCATTGCATGGCAGGTTGTCTCTGATTGGACACAAACTAGGGCGCAACTTTCAATTACCAACTAGTCCAGTAACAGTTTAGAACCAGTTTACCAATGAAGATACAAATGTGGCAGTCAGCCCTGTTCGTTATTATGAACTTATTCAAGAAAGGTACCTGCCGTTAACATGTGACTTGCAGTTTATTTCAGACAAGGAGCGGCATGAATGATTATGTTATACTTAGCCTAAAAAAATAAATAAATAAAAACTTATACACAAACATCTTCCCTCAAATGACCAATCAGTAGCCTATGTTATATGTTATGTAGAAAACCCCAGAAAAATAAGCATATGTTTAGAATAATGGGGTTGTTGTTTTACATTTATTTTAAAGTTTTAAATAAACAATATTAATGCTAGTAAAATTTTAATATACAAAAAAATTATATATATATATATATATATATATATATATATATATATATATATATATATATATATATATATATATATATATATATATATATATATATATATATATATAAACATGGAAATAGGTCAAGATGGGTTAAGATGCCGCCTGGGGCAAGATTACGCCCCAACCTAATTTTTTTCTCTTAACCATAGTTTGCACAAAATCCCATGTCAGCATTTTTGATGAATGGCTATGCTATTTTAATTTTGTCATTTCATCTGAATATCAACATTTGTGAGATTTGGTCAAACCATCGAATCTGGTGTCTCTGGAAAATGGTGGCTTATAACATTTTATTATGTTCAATACCAAACATTTTGGTGTCTGGCACATCAGTGTTTTTAGATATGTGAAGTAAAAATTTGTGGGGAAAAAAGACCCTTGTAGTATAAGATTAGCTCAATTGGCACAGAATGACCCAAGTGGCATGTTGTTATTATAAAATGTAATACTAATTATAATACATGGGGTTATTATTTAATATTTTGTTAAAATAAAATGTAAAATAGAATAGTATACAAATATATACAGTGAAGATCAAATTTAGAGAATAACCTACAATTTTCCTAAATTTCGAGGTCACCGCTTAGTCCTATTTGAAGCTCTTATCACAGGAGTATAAAGTGCCATTTTTAAGCATATTTCATGAGTTAAGTATATTCCGAAGCACAGGACAAAAAAACTTAAATTAGATATTTGAAAAAAATCACTTATCAAATTTAGAGAGTACGTTCAGATACCTCCAGTTTTTGGTGATAATCTGGCACCCAGTGGTCATTTCCTTTATTATCTTACAAACCCTATTTAACAGGCAGTCTAACTCTCCAGTTTTCACCTTGCAAGATGATGATCCTTTCTAAAGTGACAGAAACCCTCCAACAGCAGCCATAGCGAGCCATAGGCACTTTTGACTGCTGTAACTTTCAGAAATTTAAAAAAACGCTTATAAATCATACAGACGTTTTTTTGAGAAAGTTAAAATGCACAAAGTTTCCTGTGAGGGTTAAGGTTAGGTGTAGGGCCACAGAATATACAGTTTGTACAGTATAAAAACCATTATGCCTATGCGATGTCCCCAATTTTCACAAAAACAAACGTGTGTGTGTGTGTGTGTGAATATATATAGTTGTGTTTATACATTTACATAACCCTTACAGAATGTGCAAAATGTTAATAATTAAAAGAAAATAAGAGGGATCATGAAAATTGCATGTTATTTTTTATTTAGTACTGTCCTGAATAAGCTATTTCACATAACAGATGTTTACATATACTCCACAAGACAAAATAATAACCGAATTTATAAAAATGACTCCATTAAAATGTTTACATACCCTTGAATCTTAATACTATGTGTCATTTCCTGGATGGTCCATGACTGGTTTTATATTTTGTGATAGTTGTTCATGAGTCCCTTGTTTGTCCTGAGCAGTTCAACTGCCTGCTGTTCTTCAGGAAATTCCTTAATCTCCTAAACATTTGGTTTTCCAGCATCTTCTGCATATTTGAACCCTTTCCAAAATCCATATTTTGACACTGAGGAACTCATGCATAGCTATTACAAATGGTGAAAACATGTATAATGATGCCCAAGAAGGCCACACAATGAGACGGGGGTGTAAACCTGTCCCTCTTTTAATATTTAAATTTAAAATTAAATCTGCATTGTTCTTAAGGGGGCTTCTACACCCATCTAACCATATACATTTATGTTCATTGTGCTCATCATATTCTCAGATGTTACATTTGTAACAACATGTTGCATATATACATAAATAGTTTATAAAAACTACAGTCAGTGCTTGAACTTAATGACTTGCCAATTTTGTCCCACTTCTAATAGACAACAGATATGAATTCACAAGAATTAGACAAGAAGCAGCTTAATCTATATGAATGCATAAAACAAATACATAATGGAGATACAAATGTGAGAATGAATCAAATTCCTTCAAATAAGTTAAAACAGTTTTACAATTACATGTAAAATACACTGATTATTACTATTTACAACTATGATGAGCAATGTATAGTACTTAATAAAATAGCTGTAGTGATGAATTATCAATTTCATGCAAATGAATGTTAAATATTAACTATAATCAAAACTCAGGATCTGAACAGTTAGAAATGATGAACATTTTCAGTATAGATTAAAGAAAAATGAGCATATGTTCTACTCTTCTACCTAACTAACTTGTTGGCAGTCTGTGGAGAAGGTTCAGATATATTGGGTTCTCAGTGGCTCAGCTCATTAGGAGGCACCCACAGATTCCAGTCCCACTGCTGTCTGCTCACTCAGCACCTCCTCAAATCAGTCACACCAATCACACTGCGAAAACACAATTACATCCATTGGATAGCATGAATATATACATACGTGTTACATAAAACATAGAAAAGCTGGTTTACATGAGAAATTTGAGACACATTATACAATGCAACATTTCTTGTACATATTATTATAAAAGAACTACAGGGCACTTTCCATAAATATGGTTCAAAAGAATGAATGAATGAAGGAGTGAATGATAGGAAACAAATAAATAAATGTTGTAAAATGGTTGCCTGAAAAATGTGGGACACAGCTAAATATGAACATATTCATGTATGAAAATATGAATACCGTTGTGGTATGATTTTAATTGCTGAAAACAGTCGAGAAGGTCAAGGCCTCTATGGTGGGACAGGCCAAAAACACAATTGTGACTCTGGACCACTGTAAGTAGCATGGGTATATTTGTAGCAATAGACAACAATATGTATAAATATGAGTATAAGTAAAAAAATATAGATTTGTTCTTTTATTTCAAAAGTCCTTAGGATATTAAAGTAAATTTCCTACTGTAAATATAACAAAACTTATATTTTATTATTAATATGTATTGCTAAATATTGTCATATCTTAACAATCAATATTTCAATGGAAAGCTAAAGCTTGTTTATTCAGCTTTTAGACAGTGTATAAATCTCAATATTGCAAATTTACTTTCATGATTGGATTTGTGGTCCAGGGTCACAGTTTTATTTATTATTGTGTGAAAATGAATTTCATACTTACATATTCAAAAACGAAGCAAAATGAAAATACTGAAAATTATACAAAAATAGTGAAATAATATTTATCTGTATTTATGTATTTAGGATAAAATGTGATAAAAAGTAGCCTTAGCCATAAAAATATTATCACTCTGTTAAGTGATCATAGTAAATATTAAGGTCACTGAATGCTTGCAGATGAATTGCACTGCCAGTTATTTCAATGCTTAATTAAATTTTTTTTATTCTGTAACATGACTGCTAAGCTTTCATGCACCAACACTGAGTAATATTTTCATATGATATTATCACTCAGTGTGATGAAAGGTTTGAAAACTCGCCTCGCACATCTTTGATGTGCCCTAGTGCATAAAAATGTGTCAGCACAAGGTTAGTATTTCATATTGCATATTAATATTGCTCGCGGTATGCTGTACCAGAGCTTTGTGGTGACAAGTTCAACACACACGTGCCAAATAGTAGATAAATCAGTCACAGTACCACCTGACTGAAACTCAAAGCATGAACATGTGATACATACCTTCAGATTAGAGGCACACTCAACACTGCAAAAATAATTTATGTTTAAAATAAGGTTTTGTTTTAAAACATATTTTCATATTAATTGTTTAGATATTTGACAAACAAAAATACTGATTACATTTTTTAAGCCATAGATAAGTTCAAGATGTCTTTACAAAAAAAAAAAAAAAAAAAAAAAAAAAAACAACAACAACAACAAAACGTTACATGTGACTACCAGACCTGAGGTCTAAAAAGAGCAGGTAGAGGCTGTTACAAGCTTCAGAAATGGTTGATAAATATTAAAGCAATGTGTTTAGTTAAAGATCATCTTTACAAGAGGACAGATAAAACTCAACATGGAAGCTTCACATATCAGATTTCCTACTGACCTATGGTCTAAATACCATTTACAAGATATTGCAATACAGAAAATCTCATTATTATCTCACTGGAATAATTCCCATATTAGATGCAATGCACATATTATGATTAAACTGTTTAAAATGCAGTTTCCATGAATCATAAATGACAGAATTGAAGGTCTGTAGATTCTTGGATTCCAGACCATGCTAATAATACAGGTGGTTCACAATTCATCAACTTTTGCTTAGGAAAATTGTATTTGATTCATTAATGAACTGATTTTGATTAATGTCTTCATTATGCATTCTTATAAATGTACTTACAAGATTACTAAATTATCAACCCTCTTTTTTGAGTAAACATCAAGTTACATTTTGTATTGAGTGCAAAATCCAAAATTTCAGAGCAGTTTTACAGCCTTTGGCAGCAATATAATTGACAGCAATTATAATGCTCATTATAATTTTATTTTATTTTTTCAAATTTTCTTAAGAACCCTACTGATGCCCCCAGATTGAAAGCCATCTCACAAACATTTTGATGTGTATATATCTCAATTTTTTTTTTTTTTTTTTTTTAAATTTGAAATGCTAATGAGAGAATGTTTATTTTTGTAATCCATATGCAACACTGCTAACTTCTTCCAGTGTCTTGATTTCTTGAAGTTCCAAATAATGCATTAACAAATACACCCTAATGTTGCATGTTATACCACTGGCAATATTTTTTCATCTTTGGTTCAAACAAATATTATTTTTTATAGAAGGAAATATCTCTCTGTCTAACACCATTTTAACATTCTGCTTGTTAAAATATGTTGTATGTAACCTCTCATAGCACTTAAGAAAACCTTGAAAATGACACTCAATTAGACATGATACAATGCTACCAATATTAATTTTTAATAGATAAATTCTTCACATCTTTACTGCCTTATATCATAGTTTTATAGGCCCTGGACATGTGGGAAACTAGTAAAATAGCAGCTGCCATGCAAGACAACCACACATGTGACTTATTACTGTAAGTGATTCATGGGCTGCTCAATTAAAAATAGTGACAGGGTGCGAAAGTGTTACCTGCTCTCGTAACAGAAGTAAAGCAAGTGATGAAACCTAAGAGGAAAATAGCCTCATAAACCAAGACAACTACCTTAATATATGAGACAGTCAAAGCTGATTATGATGTTATAAGTCTTCATTTCACTTCATAACTAATTCCTGTATCTTTGTGTGGGATGTGGAGTGGTGTTCTGTGTCTTAGGCTTCGTGGTCTGCTGTAAGTCATCCTTGGATAGACGAGGCTCTATGGCGGCGCATCAAGCTGTCCCAGGTTTAATTTCCATTCCTTAAAATGTTCCCAAAGCATCTGACTTCTGAAAATGTTTTTTTCACCCTCAGCCCCCTTCGAAATGCATCTGACATCACAGTGACGTGGAAACTTCTCAGGTGGGAGGAGTCAGTTGAACAACAGTAGCATGATGTCCTCCAACTGTCACCAATGCATATATAAGTGATGCTTGGCTTGGATGCTTTACATTTGTCACAAGAAATTTTCAAGGAAAGTCATGGGAATCCTACAGGACGATGAGCTGGTAATGGCTTATATGTCTATTTCTAAATGTCTATTTTAAAAAGCAGTTTTAGTGATTTCCGTTAAGCATTTTAAATAGTTTCATTTAATTATTTTGTCTCAAGACTTCAGTTTATTTTGTGCATCTTGGAATTTTAGGTACTGGGCTCCTTAACTTTAAAAACTGATAATAGCAGGCCTTACTTATGATACTTATACTTGTATTATTTGAAATATTTAAAAACAACATCCTCTTCAAACTACTTCAATTGCTAAATAAATTTGAATAGAGATAGACTGTATATACATAGATAACCTGTTTGGGCTATTTATACAAAATGTTTGCTGTTTTAGGGATAATTCGCCCAAAAATCTCATGTCATTCCAAACCTGCTTTTTTCTGATGATCATTCAATGAATTTGTTCTTTTGTGTACCATAAAAGAAAGTCAGTCATAAAGGGTTGGAATGGCATGAAGATGAATATGATTTTTAGGTGAACTATCCCTTCGAGTGGTTATTTCTTTGATCTAAATTTGTTATTTTAGGATCCAGATATCACAAGTGGAAACAAAGAGCAGGATGACACTCTGGCACAGCATCCTTCTGAAGAATCCAAAAGCTCTGTTGAACATAATCTGAAAGCCAGTAATCTTCAGTGTGACAGTGAAGTCATTTTAAATGGTTTTAATGTAAGATATAGGTTTCTTAAGCATTCATTTGTATACCTCATGTAGCATATGTTATTAGAAGTGCATTTTCTTTGCCATATCTGAATGATTTTGCAGACTGACAACAGTACTAATGACCTCCACGAGATTAAAGAAAGTCAGAAGATAAAAACAAGTACACCGGTCTACAAAACACAGCCTAAACAAGAGATAGTGGTAAGCATACTTCAAAGCAAATATTATTGAGATTTCAGCTACTCAAGTAATCATCTCATTGTCCAACAGAATGATTTTGTTGATGAGGATGAATTTCTGAAGGCAGCACTGGATAACAAATTGCCAATGATCAAAAGTTACCTCGCCAGAGGTGCAGACCCAAACGCCTGTGATAATGTAAGTGTTTACCCAACACATTGAATAAAAGGCGCCTGACAGCACTTTAATCTAAATATATATATATAAATTAAACCCTGGGCAAGTTCATGTGCTGGCATAGAGCCCCGTCTATCCAAGGATGACTTACAGCTATGAAGCCCAAGACACAAAACACAGCATCACTCCACATCACACACAAATATACAGGAATTGTTTATGAAGTGATATGAAGACGTATAACATTATAATCAGCTTTGACTGTCTCTATTAAGATATTAAGGGAGTTGTCTTGGTTTATTAGGCTATTTTCTTTCCTAGGTTTCATCACATGCGTTACTTCGGTTATGAGAGCAGGTAAAATTGTCCCACCCTTTGACTATTTTAAATACATTTTTTTAACTAGTTCAACCGAACAGCTTTGCACAGAGCTTGCTCACAAGGAAATGTGGAGATTGTGCAAACACTGCTGGAGGCCGGTGCTTCAATTGAAAATAAAGACAAGGTATTGAATAATTTACTTAATACTTAAGTATAATTGTGCATTTCGTTGACTATGAACTACTTATTTCTATGAATACAAACACACATTAATACTTGAGTGTACAAGATCAAGAATTAGAAAATATGTTAAACCTAAACTTCAAATTCATGTGCAAATATCTAATACAGTAATATACAATTTTATAAAATCTTCAAGAAAAGTTACAATTTAATGACTAAAACTGCAACTGGTGTAACCATTAAGCAAAAAGTAGTGAAAATGTTCTTAATCCTTGAGTACAAGTGAATATATACATCTTTAATTAACATTATAATTTCATACTGTTTAAAAATACATTTAAAATTATTTCAACAATATTATGAATTAATTCATAAATATATATTTTTTACCCTTATCGATCTTACTATCACATGTTGGTTGCACCTCAGTTTTGCTTTGTTTTTATATTTTAACAAAATGGATGATAAAAGATTATACTAAACCTATTAGTTTTTATGGAAGAGGTGATATTTTAGGTGTTATTTTTACTTTGGATGTATATTTAAATAAGCAAAATGAGCAGTTCCGTGATTGATTCTGTACATCTATTCTATTCCTCTAATTTGCATAATATGAATGGATCATCTTATTATTTTGGATGTACTTAATTAGCTTCAAGCAACTGAAGTTCACTGGGCTTGTCGTGGTGGCAGTTTGCCTGTGCTGGAAGCACTACTTAATCATGGGGCAAAACTGGATTCCAGGGACAAGGTAAAAGAAGTTATTTAACAGCAATTCTATTTTAATAATACAGCTGGTGTGGTCTGACATACTGTCTCTATCGGTTACACTTGACGTCCTCAGCTTCGCAGCACCCCCCTTCATGTAGCAGTCAGGACAGGACACCATGAATGTGCTGAACATCTCATACTCTGTGGCGCAGACATCAATGCAAAAGACATAGTAAGAAATATGGCAACACAGTCAGTAAATAAAGTTAATTAACACTTTAATGGTAACTTTAAATGTTATTCTGCATCAGGAGGGTGACACACCACTACATGATGCGGTCAGACTGAATCGCTTCAAGCTTATCCAGCTTCTTCTGTTGCACGGAGGTGACTTAAAACTCAAGAATCGTGTAAGTATTCTTAAATGTAATGCTTATCCTATATATGCTTTTATCTTGTTGATTATTAATTGGAATGCTATCAGATACTAATAAATGGTAACATGTAGGAAATCAATTCACTAAGATGCTTATTTAAGCTGTGCACAGTTCAATGTTCTGGTACTTGCAATGCTTATCACTTTTGCTAGTGTGGAAACAGCCCTCTAAAATTATTTTTAGCAGCCAAGATGTTTTTTGTAAAGGCTTAGGATCAATATTGCTTGGTTATCATTGCTTTGTCTTCACCAGGATGGAAAGGCACCAATGGACAATGTTTCTGAGTGGCAGAATGGAGCTAAAAACATATTTGACAACTTTAAGGATTAAAAAAAGTAGATGCAATACTTGACCACCTTAGGTGTGCTTTGGGCATAATGCACTCAAAAACCTGCATTTTTAAATTGCCTGCATATTACAATCTGATATCAAAGGAAAGTATATTATTGAGCACTGCATGAGATTATTGGGTTTTGCAAAAGGAAAAGTTATCCAACGTTTGACAAGAGTTTTGGAAATTGAAGCACACAAGTGTTTTGGAAATTGAAGCACATGGATAAGGCAGAAAGGAATGAGAAACTTAATGGAACATAGAGCTTCCTCTTCACATGGAAATGCATTGCGTGAAATAGATCTACTGCTAAGATAAGATTTGAGCATGATTGATGGACTTCTGATATTAAAAATCTGATTTTATAACAGAATGCACTTAATGTGAAATTAGCAATTTTGTACTAGTTAAATTTATCTGTACATTTTGTTTGCAATTCTTTTAAAGCTTGATTAAAAGGTAATTTTTTAAATATATTTCAATTTAAAGTGTATTGCAATATTTTGAGAAAAAAGGATTCAAGGAATACTAATCTTCAATTAAAAAAAATTAATACACATGAATTCTGAAATACTGACTATGAAAATTCAGTTTTGGCCTTTTTAGATACTGGAGATTCTTCTTGTTTCTGGGGAGTTTTTGGTTTCTTCATGGTGTAAACAACACCAGATGCAGTGGCTCTCGTCTCTGTTATAAAGAATCATGAAAATTAACAATGAACATTCACATAACACTTTACAACTAATATCAAAGAGACGGACGGAAATGCCCATCAGTATAAATGCATACTCAGCAAGTCAACTAGCAATCTTACAACCAACAAGACCACGTGGCATAGAATTAAGCCTGTACTGGACAAATGGGAAATAGTTGAGCTCTTTCCAGTTATTTACCTCCATGAAGCAAGACAGCTCGACAATTAGTAGAAACAGCAGCTTTGGCATCTCCTTCAGACAGGCTGAACACAAGCCCTCTGAAATCTCAATGAAGGAACATATCAACATAGATACAGTGCCTTTTAGAAGTAACATGATATGTTAATATGATTTATTCATACACAAAAGGATACAAATTGGCAATGTCATACGGACCCCTCAATTCAAGAGGCTAAGGAAAAAAACAAAAGACAACAATGTCATACTGACTACACAATACAGTAACACTAAAATTATATATCAATTTACAAAATACTTTTTACCTTTTCTGCTCCACTGGACACTATGATATTCTGTGAGAAAAAAAAAATATTTCAGAAATAGCTTAAAACATTTTAAAGGTGTTTATTTGTAAAAAAGGGACAACACACTTTTCCTTTACAGACTTCCATAAGGCTGATGGCATTGGCGATGGTGTATCTCCTCATAGTGGTGTCTCTAATGGCTGCTGCATAACAGGTCTCAAAGAAACCCCCCCTGTCAATAGCCTGAAGTGACCAACAATATAACAGTGATGATACATAATTTAAAGGGATAATTCATCCTTAAATTACCATCATTTATCAACCATCATGTTGTTTCAAACCTGTATTAAAAAGTGACATTTTAAATATATAGTAAAAAGTGGAATACTTGTTCTGTCAAGATTAGGAAATTATGTAAAACACCATGAAAGTATCATTAAAGTGGTCCATGCAACTCAACATTTTGCAAGGACATTAATTTTATATTCCTTTAGGAACTTAAATTCAAAACTTTGTAATTTTACTTATTTTATTACCAAGTTCTATAAATGCAGCAGTGCCGCTTAAATTCACCTTGTATGCTGTTAGGTATGAATATAAAATACCATAACTCACCCCATTAACTGGAGCCTTTTTAAAATGGAAGGGCTGTTTTTCAGCAACTGCAATGCAGATAATGTCCACATCAAAAGTCATGCAGGCTGCCTGACACAGACAAAAAAAATATATACAGAAACGTTATCATCACAGCAGTTGGTTTTCATCAGAAAATAAATAATACTAAATAGAATAAAATTAAGCTAATTCAGAATTTTAATTTCACTTACATGAAATAGTTTTTCTGTCTTGGGGTACACTGCAACAAGGTCGAAGCTTTTGTATTCATTGGTTGGTCTCTGAAGAAAATTACATTTAAAAAAATAACAATAATTATATAAACAAAACATTAGCAAATGTCTTACAGTTTTTTCATTATAAACTTGCAACTTACAAAATGAGAAGCATCAGAGGCTATGATGGTCAATCGATTCAGTACTTTGATGGAAGAAGATTTGCCCTATAAAAAAAGCACACAATATTCATTAACAGTATCCATTATGGTTAAGTATGATCTAGAAACATGCTAAAGTAATTTACCTGTACTATTGGGAATTTATCAAATATGTCTGACACACTCTGTGGCTTAGGAATTTCCTATAATACAAGAAAAGAAGAGCATCATCAAATGAACTTCTTAAAGTGCACAGGCTAGTCTAACTACTTTATATCATACCTGTTTCTTCTGTTGTGGTTCAACCACATAGTTTATTGCGACTGTTGAGTAGCCAACTAAAATATAAAGAGTGAAAGTTAACTAAATTAACTGTTTGTCAATAGTACATCAGATATATGCATTGGTTTACCCTGCTTCTAGTTGATCAAAGTTGGGCCAAGCTGGTCATGAGGTAGCAGACCTGGTTTGACCAACTGGACTGGTAGCTGTTTTGTTGCCAGTGCAAGCTCACACAAACTAACAACCAGCTAATTACCATCTTAGACCCCAGCCAAAACAGAATTACAGAATTTCCAAAAACATTAACTAGTTTGGCAAGGTATGGATTAAGCCTTCACAATCAAAATGCAATATTAAAGAACATCTTACATTTACATTTATTCATTTAGCAGACGCTTTTATCCAAAGCGACTTACAGATGAAGACAGTGGAAGCAATCAAAAACAACAAAAAGAGCAATGATATATAAGTGCTATAACAAGTCTCAGTTAGGTTAACACAGTACACGTAGCATGGGATTTTAAATAATATAATAAATAAAAAGAAAACAGATAGAATAAAAAATATAGCTGCAAGCAGCAATAACGGGGCCAAGCACTACAGAAGCAAGCTTCAGACGAATGGCAGGAATGAGTAATTAAAACCGTTTTAAGATTATTTTAGGCAAAATGGCTTGAAAACAATAAACACAACAAAACGATTTATTGGCTTATCACGTGTAACCAATAGGTGGCGCTGTTACCAAATTAGTTTGGAATGGTCAGTGTGAGGTGACAATGACACATACTATTGCAAAAATGTCAAAGCTTTGCTGAGATACAGACTCAAATGCATGTTGGCATCCTTCCAGCAAATTCGTTGATGCGCTAAATGAAAATCGTTTTGTATGTCGACACGAAATCCATATCTTTTAGGTGGCTCAGTCTGAAGATGATACCATTCAATTTTGGTGAAAATCGGACCAATAGTAGATAGTTAACCTACTGGTTTTAACCATAATTTCAGCAAATATAACTACTATTACTGCTACTTACGGTGAGCCGCTGTCTCTATGATGCTTTTGAGTCTGTTTTTATCATTATTGCTGATGATGTTTAGATCCATAAACACAGTTATTTTTTCAACTGTTTTTACAAACGCAAATCTATATAAAATTTATTTCTTATCACATAAATCTAAACCAATTCAACGATTGTACTGAGACCCACATGCACACAAACACATTCCACTTTAAAGTTTCAACTAGAAGCATGGTCCACGTGAGTTAGTTGTGTTTTATGGGTAATGTAGTTCGCATCTGCCATTTTTGCGTTGGTTTCGCCTATCGTGTCAGTCAACTAGAACTACAGTACAATTTACTTCCGCTTTGAGTGCGAAGCTACGTCGTAGCGAACTCTCCGATTGGTCCGATTTGAACAGAGGGAACGGCGATTTGAACAGAAAGAACGGCAGGCAGAAAAGAAGCATGTTCTCGATGTAAACGGATACAGTTATATATCAATAGAGCGAAAAGTAAGTGAAATCGGCGAGAATGAAAACACACTGTTGATATTTTTACATAGTGTCCAAAGCTGTTGCTTTATCGAATTGGAAACAATCTCAGGCAATAAACGTTAGCTCGTTCAATAGTCGATGCGTTATTGTTGTTTCACGATGCGTTATTGTTTTTTTTTTTTTGTTGTTGTTGTTTGTTCTTAGCCACATAAATTGCATTATCTCATGATAACATTTTTAGCTAAACGTATTGATAGGCTTGATGATGGAATCGTGTTTAAGTCATAAGCCCGGGAGAGTTGGCTCTATAACGGCTGAGGACCTCAGGAAAGATCTTTTCGTCGAGTTTTCTAAATTATCAAGGGTAACTTTACTTATTTTTATCAATCATATTTCATGTTTTAAAGCCCTCGAATTAAGGCTGTAAAGTAGTATTTCATATTTGTTTTCAACAGGATTCAGTATTGCTGGAAAAAGAGCATCTGCAGGTCTTTCTCCGTGTCCGCCCATTCACTACTGCAGAGAGAACAGAAGGAGAATCACAGGTGCCAGCAAAATTCTGACAATTTTCATAGATTTTTATAAAAAAACAATTTTCAAACCCATATTATGTGGATATGGGTTTGAAACAACATGAGGATGAAAAGTGAATGATGAATTTTCATTTTGAGGTGAACTTTTAATGTGCTTAATGCAATAAAAAAAAGTGTTGTTATTGTATTCTCTACAAACAGGAGTGCATCTCAATTGAGCCTCCAGATTCCGTGATTCTGAAGGCACCTAGAGCATCTCTGACAGCCAGACACAGTGAGAGATTTGGGTCACAGCTGGCACAACGATTTCAGTTCTCACAGGTATGAGGGCATCCACAGTCACCTTTGGCATTGCCATTTATTGCAAACAGTCTTCAGTGATGTTATCAAGCATGTTTCTGCTGTAATATGTTCGATGAATTCATGTTTTAGGTTTACGGTCCAGAAGCGACACAAAGAGATATATTTGATGGAACAACCAAAAGCCTTGTGAAAGATGTCTTGGATGGAGGGAATTCCTTGATCTTTACATATGGAGTTACTAATGCTGGGAAGACGTTTACTTTTTTTGGTAAGAATTTTGTATGAGCTGTTTGTTTGTGAGGCAGTCATGGCCTAATGGTTAGAGGGTCAGACTTGTAACCCGAAAGTTGTGAGTTCGAGTTTCAGGTCTGGCAGGGATTGTACGTTACTTTCCGGATGTCACTTTACTCTCAGCTGTCTAAACATGCATACATTTAAGTCTATTTTATGTTTTAGGCCCTGATTCAGATGGTGGAATTCTGCCCAGGTCATTAAATGTGATCTTTAACAGCATAGAAGGCAGAAATTATTTTCAAAATAACATCAAGCCTCACAGATGTGTCGACTTTATAAGACTCACCAAAGAGCAGCAGGATGAGGAAGCTACAAATAAGAGAAACCTTCTTCGCCGATTTAAAGATGTGAATTATTTTTATATATATATTACCTTTTATTTATTTATTATATATATTTTTTATTGTACAGTTTTTTTAGCACAGAAAAGTAAATACTAATACTTGCCTCTTGACTGTTTCTTTGTTTATCAGATTGACCCCCAGAAAACCCTGTCTAGCATGTCCAGCTCCAGCTGTTCATCATTTGAAAGTAAGTATTATTGAATGTTTTATGTCTTTTACTCTGCATTTGAAAAAAAAATAGTTTTCAGCATTCTGTCAATAAATAGGAGCATAAACCAGAAAAAAAAAAAAAAAACTACATTTAACAAAAAAAAAAAAAATACTTGTTGATACACTGATCTATATATGACTGGATCGCTCATCGCGTTCTAAACTGCCAACAGGCAGTGAATCCACTGGAAGTGTTTAATCCGCCATCTTACTATTACCTACCGGCAGAGAGCACCATTGAGTCACATGCAAACTCCTGACCTAAAATACCCCGATTTGAACCGATCAGTCAAGCAGAATTATTTTTTTATGTTATGTGTATGTAAATTCATTTTTACTTCAGATGTTATCTGCAAGGTTTATAGTCTTTTTGTGCTGGATAAGCGATATATTTAAACCGTTTAGGTGGGTGTGCCTGTTGCTCACTGCTGACACAGGTAACAGATCCAACACAGTTAATATATATATATATATATATATATATATATATATATATATATATATATATATATATATATATTATGTACGTAACATAATTTTTCAGGAATTATTAAACATGAACCTATTGGTATCAGAAATGGATATGAATATATTACAATGAATAATACAATAGCCTCAGTTACTATATTGCTTTTATACTACAACGAAAAGCTTAACTTACTATCTTGGAAATAAAGAGTCTTTAAACCCGTACTGTAAGTAGCCAAGTCAGTTATTTCTCTGAATAAATTATGATGTGTATATTTTTAATGTCCTGATTGAGAAACATCTATTTCAGACTCTCCAAGATCGCACAGATATGTTTACTAGTATTAATGTTTCCATGTAAAATGTTGTAAGCTAAATTAATAATTAATTTAACCACTGTTTAAATCATTACCTGCTTCCATATGAATCCTGTTAATGAAATCATTGTTGAAACATTTGCACTTAGCGCTGAATTATGAATAAAAACAAAATTATACGAATAAAAACAAAATTATATAAATAATGAATAACTGTACAAGGCAAATAAAGCTATACATATCATAAATCTTTCTTCAGATTTCAGGATGAGCACTTTGTCATTTGTTATATATGTTGAGGTCATTTCTGTCTGATGTTTATCATGTCAATGATGTTCACTGCTGTATTGAAACTAGCTTTTTAATAAGAAGGGGAAATTCCAGACATTAAACAAAATAACAGTTTACATGCCTAGGGTGGTTTCATTATAAGAATGTATATAGATACTTCAGATTTAGAAAAGGTTACTTGTAATGTTATGTTTTCTCATTAAAATCATATCGTTTCCTATTAATTCAATAGAACGTTTACACTAGGGATTACCGATATGGCGGTGCGGCGGCTTCACTTTCATGACATGAGCAATCCAGTTCTCTGTTACAGATCTGTGTTTTGATATCACTTTTGAGTGCATGAGTTTGCATACCGATGGTATGAGAGGAGCACAGCTTCACTCTCAACCAAACCAAACTAAAATTACTAGCCAATCAGAATTTTTTACTCTTATAAAAAAAGACGTGCAAGCGGTGTAGCCCTGATGAATGGAGAAGTGCGACTCGTTGAAAAAGCTGCAAGGTGCAATGGTTAAAGATGTACATCTAGTGCATATTTACATAGAAAAACAAATTAAAAAGCAGTAGAGCTTTGTAAACAGCTCAGTGTAGTCATGTCAACCCTTATAAGAATGACACAATTGCCAGAACAAATTTATGGGGATTTTTGAAAAGGTCCTGTTCACACGTGATATCTTAATGATAAATTACCGGTAATTTACCAGTAAATACTGTATGTGTGAAAGGGGTGTTTCTTAACATTTATCTGGGAAAACAGTGTGCATTATCTCACTAGATTTGCAACATAAATAATTTATACACTTTTTCCAACACAGGAGAATACATCAACCTATTTTTAAATATGCCATTTATTGTATTTTGCAATTTCAAAATAAAAGTTTAAGGCCAAATATTACAATTTAATGGATCATTTATTCACGCTGTAAAGTGTAACTTCTCCAGGCCGTTGGCGCCCTCTGCAGGTATTTATGTCCATATTATACAGAGGCATATTACATTATGTATTCTAAAAGTGTTATTCAATAAAACCATATAATTACTTGGTTTTGATATTGTATTTGAACCAATTATTATTGTCTCATCGTTGGTTTATATAAAAAAATATTCATACTAAAGGCTGGTTTTCACTTGGGTCTATTTGTGTTACAAAAAATTATTAAATTACTCTGTTGTCAGAATAATCAGTAGAATAATTAATTAACAAATTAATCATTAGTTACAGCCCTAGGTTAGTTAAAATATTTCAAAATACAACGACATAGTTTACTTTTTGTAATTTAAAAACAAGTATGTAGTTATTGAAAATCTCTTAAATATTCTATTAAAATACTGTCTCATTCTAGTGAACTTAGTATCTGTTTTTTGTCTCATCTTGTGAGCTAAGTTTATTATCACACCCCTAGTTTCGAAGTGTTTGATATTGCTTTCATTCTTCAAGAGCAGGTCATATGGGTTTTTGAAAAAATATCTATTTTGCAGTTTATAACATAGCTATCCTTAACTAAAAACAATCTGCAAAGTTGTTAATCAAAAAAGTGCATGATAAATAAAGCTATTGTCTCTCAAAAGAGAGAGTCGAATCAGTCGCCTTAACAAGTCAATATATTTTAGAATCTTTTGCCTGCTACCATTGTATGTCACTGGGTAACACATTTGCATAATCCATGCCTGCCCGCAAAATAGAGTCTGACCTGCCAACAAACATTTTACACTATAAGTCTGTGAAGACGCTGTGTTCAAAGATACCACAGAAATGCAATTCAAACCTTTTGTTGTGTGCATGTAACGTACCCACCATTATTGATTCACTTGCGTAAGTGTTTTTGTATTTTGTCATTATTATAAGAATGGATTGGCACACTGTATTATTGTTTTATGTAAAGGTGCTTTTTCAATGGTAGCGCTGGCAAACTGGCTCAAGGACTTCTCACAACCACAACAGGCTTGGCAAGCTGACCAATGAGAGCAGAGTAGGCTTATGGAAGGGAGGGGTTTGCTCAGAACTTGCTGCGAATGAATCATTTTGGGATCATTGGCAAATGACTCTAATATTAAATGTATATTCTAGGAAAATGACAATGTTTTCTGACCTTAGATGCATTTAAACCTGTTGTAGGGAACTCCAACACAATATTAAGACACTTTAAAATACCCTATGACCTGATCTTTCAGGTCTTATATATATTCATGAGGAAAAAAAAGGAAAGGATTAACTTTGCCATAGTATCCTTTCAAATGTTAAAGGTGCCACAGTCATGTATGCTTTGCATATGCTGCACCGTCCCCTGCCCCCGAAAAAAAGTTCAGGCTGAGGAATTTTTTATTATTATTATTAATATTATTTTTATTTATTTTTATTTGTTTTGCTTTAACCACTGACAAACACTTTACATTGGATATGTTTCTTATTTTTTTATTTTCAGGCTCCACCTCTAGTGACTCGAATGGGGACAGTGTCTGTTTGGATGAGACCTCTTATGTTAAATTCTCTGTGTGGGTCTCCTTTTGTGAAATCTACAATGAAAACATCCACGATCTGCTTGATGTTGTTCCAAATGGCTCTCACAGAAGGAATGTTTTGCGGCTAGCCCAAGATGTTAAAGGCAATGCTTTTGTCAAAGGTAACCAACAGTTTTCTGGCTTGAAAATAATTATAATTAAATAAATGTTTGCATTTAACCTGTTAACTGTCACTCACGTTTTTGAAGATAGACTTGAATGTGCATGATACAAACCAAAATTTTTATAATTCATGACTGAAAACATTTTGTAACATGATGTTGATGTGCCATTTACATGGTAATGCAATGTCTGATTTTAAAATGGGTTTTAAAAGGATGAATTTGGAGATTTTATGTTTTCAAGTGATATATAACTTCTGATGATTTCCAAAATGTGATAGAGAAAAAGGCAACGAGGAAGTCTTTTTTTTTTTTTTTTTAAACAAAGGTCAAAACTCATTTTGTAATGTAGATTTCTGAGGGTGCACTCTTGTCATAAATTAATCTATTACTTTTCCTATTATTTAAATATTGGTAAAATATATATTTGGGAGTCTTAGACCTTTCCAACGATATGTAGTTTGTCAAGATTAGATTTGATTGTAATATAGCAGACATCCCGACCTGCAAAAAGTCATTTCAGGGAGGTATCCCGAAGATATGCAGGAATAATATGCAGATGAAGTGAAACTTGTCAACTCACCTCAACATGCCTTTTGCAATCATTTAACCCGCCATGGGCAATGCTTGAGCAAGACTGTCATTATGTTTTACATCTATAAGACAGGGGTACACACACTTTGGTGTAGTCTGCCGTAAAATGTGTTGTTTTTTTGGCACTCTCCCTCTGCCATGGTGCTCCTGTTTCTAGATAGACATAACTGATTAATTTTGTTCGGGAGAAGAGATAAAAGCCCGCCCACACTGACAATTGATTGGTTGATTTGCAGAAACAGGCCAATCAGGATGCTCTCTGTCTTACATGCGTTTCGCACACACGCACATTAGCACACACACGCAAGGTCTCTTGCTCCCTTTCCCTCTCTGCCGTGCGCGCTACACGGTTTGAAACACAGTATCTGTTTCGCATGCGTGCTTTTGCTCGCTCTGTCTAGATTCCGAGAGATTTTAACAAACTTGCGGGTCTCAGGGAGCCGCTTTCAATATGCGGGAGACTCCCGGAACTTCCGGGAGACTTGGGATGTCTGATATAGTATAGTCAACGTAGGCGTCCCGTATTCGGGTGACAGTTAAGGGGTTTAAATATTTTATAAATTTTATAAGTACATTTTTGATGTTTTTGATTATTTGATTTCGTCTGAATAATTTGTTTTTCCTCCAGATCTAAAATGGGTTCAAGTTAATAGTGCAGAGGAAGCATTAAAAGTTGTGAAAATCGGAAGAAAAAATCAAAGTTTTTCATCCACCAAACTCAACAATGTCTCTAGCAGAAGGTGCTTCATTTTGAATTGCAATAGTATTCATATTTAACTTGATCATTGTATTATGTTTTGAAATGATATAACATTTTCTCCATAGCCACAGTATTTTTTCCATTCGGATCTTGCGTATTGAAGATGTTGGTGTTCCCCGGGTTCAGACAATTAGCGAGTAGGTGACCTCAATAGCAAAATGCTTTAACATGGAATCATTGATTTATTCATTAATTAGCTTCTTTTTAAAGGCTGTCATTATGTGATTTGGCTGGATCTGAGCGATGTGCAAAGACTCAGAACAGAGGAGAACGTTTAAAAGAAGCTGGAAACATCAATACTTCCTTGCTAACGCTAGGGAAATGCATCAGTGCTCTGAGGCTCAACCAAACACAAACCAAGTGAGAAAATGGCTACTTTTAAAACAGCTAATTTGAAGGCTGCATTAGATGCATTTGTATTCTGTTTCATTAGTCTTTTGAATTTCCTGGGCTTAGAAACTCAACTAATATGTCTTTTTGCACAGGTTTCATCAGCACATCCCCTTCAGAGAGAGCAAACTCACACATTATTTGCAGGGTTTTTTCTGTGGCCGTGGAAAAGCCTGCATGATCATCAACATAAACCAGTGTGCCTCAGTATATGATGAAACCCTGAATGTCCTCAAGTTCTCCGCAGTGGCTCAGAAGGTTTGCAGGAACCTTAATTTGACATTGAATTATACTGCATTTTTACTCTCTTGCTATTTATTCATTTTGTTGTTTTACTTTTTGCCCTCATAGGTGGTGGTCCTCAACCCTAAACCAGCTCCTAGCTTTGCACTCAAGAGATCTGCCAGAGATGTATCCATGATAATCAATAATGCTGACAAGAAGGATTGGACCAGGAGAAGCTCCCTCATGGGCTGGGAAATGAGCCTAGAGGATGTGCAGGAGGATGAGGATGATGAAGAAATGGGTGAGGATGACGATGAGGAGAGTGACATTGAGAGCATGGAGGACAACACTGTCTTAGAGGTTACAGAAAGTCAAGAGCTGTGTGAGGTATTCAAGGTGTTTTTTTTTTTCAGTTTCAATACTCGTGTTTCAGTTTTCAATGTTATTTTAGACTATATGATATGCTAATATGACACAGCTTCAGTTGAAAATTGAAGAGCTCCAAGAGAAGCTGTCCAAAGAAGAGTCTGAAAAATTAACTATGGAATCTCGTATTCGTGAGGAAGTCACTGCAGAGTTTATGGAGCTGTTTTCTAACATGGAAAAAGACTACAAGTAAGTCAAACATTACATTTATTAATTTAAACTGTGTTCAGCACAGATTTGTTTTGGACCGTTTTTGTGACACTCTTTTAATTCTTTTAGTGAATCTGACACTAGCACCGTAGTCAGTGGGTGCAATTCATTTTTATGAATTTCTCTGAAGATGCATTAATGTATGTTGCTTTTTTTCAATGTTTCAGTGAACGTCTTCAAAGAGAGAAAGAAATTGTTGAGGAAAGAGCAGAAAGGAGGCTTGAGATACTGAAGAATCTGGTCAACAGAACTGTTGGTGAAATTGCCGCTGTTAGCAGTGATGAGAATGCGGCAAAGGTAATTGCAGAGGGGGGTGGAGGCATTTATGTCCACTGTAAAAACCTATGTGAATATAGCTGTTATTTCTGCTTTTTTGGTTCAGTGACAATTTTAATTTTATTGTATTCATAATGATTTTATGACTTTAGACTGATCTATATAAATATTGATGCATTTTGTAGGCACAACGGAAAAATAGCTACCGTATTTTTCGGACTATATGTTGCACCTAAGTATAAGTCGCATCAGTCCAAAAATACGTCATGACGAGGGAAAAAAACCATATGTAAGTGGCACTGGACTATAAGTCGCATCAGTCCAAAAATACGTCAAGAAAAAAACATATGTCACATTGTTGCATTTATTTAGAACCAAGAACCAAGAGAAAACATTACCTTCTACAGCCGCAAGGGGGCGCTCTATGCTGCTCAGTGTAGGCTACAGGAGCAATGAGCAGTATAGAGCGCCCTCTCTCGGCTGTAGATGGTAATGTTTTCTCTTGGTTCATTTAAAATTAATTTTGATAAATAAGTCGCACCTGACTATAAATCGCAGGACCAGCCAAACTATGAAAAAAAAGTGCGAGTTATAGTCCGGAAAATACGGTATTTAGAACCAAGAACCAAGAGAAAACATTACCGTCTACAGCAGGGAGAGAGCGCTTAATGCTGCTCAGTATAGGCTACAGGAGCAATGAGCAGCATAGACTGCCCTCTCACGGCTGTAGACGGTAATGTTGTCTCTCGGTTCATGTCAAATTAATTTTGATAAATAAGTCGCAGGACCAGCCACACTATGAAAAAAAGTGTGACTTGTAGTCTGGAAAATATGGTAATTCTATAATCTGTATCTGTATCATGGCGCAAATTTGACATTGAAATGTCACTGGAAATTTTGTATTTTTTTCTCTATCATTCTAGGAGGCTAAGATCGAGCTTTTGGACAGTATGATCGAGGCAATGCGAGATGATTTAGCTAAGATAAAAGGGGATGCAGAGGCAGTACAAAATTGCTTGACAAAAGTCCCTGAATCACCCAGAACAATTATTCATCTTAGGACACAGCTGGAGGAGATGAGAGAGGAGCTGTTCAAAAGCCAACAACATCTCAGTCTTAAAACTAAAGGTTTGTTTCTGTTACCATGAAGGCGGGAAAGCTCTGTGTTTTATGACATAAGTCTAATTATATTTTCTAATTTCAGAGTTTGAAGCAATGTGTGTTCAAATGCAGGAATCAAATGACCAGCTTCACCAAGCAAATAGAGTAATTTGAACTAAAGTTTTCTTTTAAACATCTAAGATTATTGTTAATAGATTGTTTACATGGACTATTGTGTTGTGTTGATGTTTGTTTGTCTTTTTTAGAATTATGAAAACCAGAAACTGAGATGTCAGGAACTTATGTCAATCTGCCAGGAGAAAGATGACATGGTCTCTAAATTACAGACTGCTTTGGACCAAAATGTAGAGGCAGCTACTAAAGATGTAAGTTTATAATACACTACTGTTCAAAAGTAGTTTCCTATGCTCACCAAGGCTTTATTTTCATGATAAAAAAAAGCAGTAAAACAGGGATATTGTAAAATGTTATTAAAGGGGGGGTGAAATGCTCGTTTTCACTCAATATCCTGTTAATCTTGAGTACCTATAGAGTAGTACTGCATCCTTCATAACTCCAAAAAGTCTTTAGTTTTATTATATTCATAAGAGAAAGATAGTCTGTACCGATTTTTCCCGGAAAAACACGAGCGCCTAGAGGCGTGACGTGTGGGCGGAGCTAAAGAATCACGAGCGCCAGTAGGATTTTGTGTTGAGCGCGTCTGGAAGCTGTGACACAGATCCAGAGGCTGAAATTTAACAAGAGCAGCATCAGCAAAGGCTTCTCTATGTGGTATGTACTGAAACTGTATATATTTGCTTAGCGGTTTTGGAAAATGACTAAGTTCCACTTTGTCGTCTATTTTTTTTTTTTTTAAAGCTGTACATGTGGAAAGTGCAGTTTGATAACAACATCGCATGTTGTTTACTTGATGTGCTTACGCGCTGATAGCTAAGTAAACAACACAGAGATATTTGAAGTAGTTTTACTCGTGCAGTTTGATGACAACATCGCATGTTGTTTACTTGATGTGCTCACACGCCGATAGCTAAGTTAACAACACAGAGATATTTGAAGCAGTTTTACTCACCGCCTGCGGTTCCAACACACAATCGTGACCCTTTTTCATTGGGATTGCATTATCCTTAAGAAATAAACGATGTGCAAATCCAGCGTCAACCTGGGCTTTGTTTGTAAAACAAGCATCTTCGAAATGCAGGGGAACAAACACAAACACTTGCACAACTCCGTTGATGCTCTGTAAAAATAAACTCCATCCACTGGTCCCTTAATGCTGTTTCTCTTTTGGTAATCTGTGCAGGGTTGTCTTGCCCTGGCAACCAAAAACACACTCCTTTTGTGACATTTCGCGACGCTCTCGCTGTGATGAGTGATTGTCTGTGCACAGCCTCTCTCTGCTCTGCTATACGGGAGCGCGCGCTCTTCCGGCAGACGCGCCCTTAGCACCCATATAAGGAAATTCCGCTCCATCTAACGTCACACACAGCCATACTCGAAAAAAACTTTCCGAAACTTGTGACAAACCGGAAGGAGTATTTTTGGAACAGAAATACTCCTTCAAACGTACAACTTAATTTTTGAAACTTTGTCCATGTTTAGCATGGGAATCCAACTCTTTAACAGTGTAAAAAACTCAGTATGCATGAAATAGCATTTCACCCCCCCCCTTTAAAATTTTAAATAACTATTCTCCATTTTATTGTATAATCAAATGTATTTTACTCTTGTGATTGCTAAGCTGAATTTTCAGCAGCCATTATTCCAGATTTGTGTTTCAACTGATACTTCAGAAATAATTTTAATATGGTGAGATTTTGCTCAAAAACATTATTTACAACCGTTGTTTTACTTAATATTTTTGTAGAAATCATGTTGTTTTCCACATTGTTTAATAAATAGATCTCAATCATATAATTTATTTGAATTAATGTTTTGTGAGACAAATGTTTTTACTGCCACTTTTGGTCAAGTTAATCCATCCTTGATGAATAAAAATTACATTTCTTTCAAAAGTAACATTTCATACTAACCCCAGATATTTGAGTGGTAGTGCATGTTGACAGATTCCAGTTCAGTTAGGGTTTGTTTTTATGGAATAATCTGAATCTGAGTGGTGATCTACAAGTATGACTGACTGAAAATGAACATTCTGTCTTTTACTTAATTTAAAATGGTGAATTTAGGTATCTTGTCATAACTCTTTACAACCAACTAGAGTTTAACACAATAAAAGTAGCTCATAGTAGGTTTATTTTAGTGTCTTAATTTTAGTGTATCAAATTTTCCTGCTTGCTCATGCTTTTATCACCGTAAACGATATTATCATGCTATTGAAATTTAGTTTTAAAAAGTGCTCAAAATATAGTATAATATAAAAATACAAATACAAAAATAACTGAACATTTAAATAAAACCATAAAGAAAAATATATAAAGTTAAAAGTTTTGCACAGATTAAAGTGCAAAAGAACTATAAAGACCCATAGGTATCTCTTTACAATCTCATTAGTTAACCTTTAACATTCACAATAGCTACATTTGCTACAGAAGTTATTGGTCTTTGTAAAAAAAAAAAAAAAAATACAAGTCATAGTTCATGTTAACTCATTAAATAATAGTTGCAACTTAACATTTTAACAATGTGTTATTAAAGGGATAGTTCACCCAAAAATTATTAATGCAGTTATTAATTATTAATAACTCAATCTCATGTGGTTCCAAACCAGTAAGACCTCCATTTATCTTCGGAACACAGTTTAAGATATTTTAGATTTAGTCAGAGAGCTCTCAGTCCCTCCATTGAAACTGTCTGTTGCTATAAACTATCACTATATTCAAAGGAGCTTTTGAAAATTTTTGAATTGTTCTTTGTGTTCGAGGGAACATAAATAGTTTACTTTTATGAGGTGGTACACATTTATTTAGTTATACATTTGGACTGTAATGACTGTAATGTTTTTTTTTTCTTTCATTCCCGATGTACAGAGGGCCTTAATTAATAATATCAAAGAAGAAATCCTACATTTCAGAAACAACTGTAAGTGTATGCTGAAAGAAGATGGTGAACCTAGAGGGGAGGAAATGACAAGTTGGGAAAGTGAGCAGCTTTTGCAAAAACTGAAAATGAAAGAGGAGCAGCTGAATGAACTTAAACTTGAGCGTTGTTCACTTGAGAAAAAAGTGTGTGATCTCTCTGATAGACTGGCAGAGCTGACTCATGCACATGAAGCCATTGTGGTGATGGAGAGAGCAGAGGTCAACAAAGTCACAAATGAGAACAAGACTCTTGCCAGTGAGCTAAATGAACTTCAGCAGACAGTCAATGAGATGAGCTCAAAGCTCAAAACTCTGCAGACAGAATTGAACACTCAGACAAAGATTGCCAATGAGCTTTCAGAAGAACTTGATGCAGCCAAAGCAGAGTCTAGCAGTCAGTCCAAAACCGTTGAATCCTTAATGACAGAGGCAGATCATTTACATCAGGAATTCGGTGCCTGTCAGCTCTCGCATGACAAAAAGGAGGCTGAATGTGAGAAGCTGGTGGAGTTATTGCATGAGAAGAGCCGACAGATCAATGACCTGGAGCAGGAGGCCAGTCAGACCAGAGCAAACATGTGCCAGCTTGAGGAGCTCTACAGTCAGCTTAAATATGAGCATGATGCCCAGGCACAAGAGCACCAGAGACTACTGCGCCATTATGAAGCTCAAAAGTTTGTTGTGGCCCAGATAAAAAGCAGCTCTGAGCTCCTGGAAGAACTGACTGCTCTGAATCAGCAGCAGGGGAGGATAGAAGAACAAGAGCAAGACTCCAGAGATGATTGCTGGAAAACTTTGCAGGAAAAACTCATTCAAATGCTGAGCAAACTGAACCAGCACGAGGAAGTTCTGAACATAGTGAGAACGATTGTAGAGAATGAGATCTCTAAGGCAAGAGATGAGGCCAAGAGGAGAATAACTGCGATTGAGGAAGCTCTGGCTCATAAAGATGCAAAACTAGAGACTAAGGCCCAAGAGATTTCAAAGTAAGTTCTTATTTCTCATCCAAACTTTTTGATAAGTTGAGGAGTACATCCTCTTTTCTGTTGAGTAAGTCTTTTTTTGGATGCACTAAATTGTACTCCTCAGGCCATCCTAAAAATATTCTTGTTTGCCATAAACCGACCGACCCTGTCAATTTAGGACCGACTCAATTTATTTATTTATTTTGCTTTTAGTCTGACCGACTTGCCGATTGTAAATTTGAGTTAAGACCGACCAATTTTTTTTTTTTTACTCTTCAAACAACTAATACAAAATCAATAAAATACTATTATATTTAAGTAAGGATTGTAAATATAGAAATTGCCTAGGCCTACATACAAATGAAGGCTATCTTCTTTAATAAAAAAAAACAGTGACGTCATATATGTTTACACTATTGGTTAACGGATGTCACATTATGGCCATGTGCGTTCGCTTCGTCTCATTCACTGTCAGAGTCAACGGTTCGCGCTTGGTAATGATGGCTGCGGCTGCAGTAAACAAAATGTTAACGGTCACTGTTCAAAGTCATACGGGTCTATTAAGCCTGCATCAAAATTAGGTTTGCAATGATGCGCCCGAAGGCACGGATATGCTATTTGTTTAAATTCATACCTACGTCATCACCATCACAAAAATTTTCTTTTTTTTTTGTTTTACATTGAAACTTGAAAAAAAAAATATAGACCGACCTACCGACCCTTTTTTTTTTTATTATTATTACTGTTACTGCAAACCAAAATATTTTTAAGGATGGCCTCATTCTCTTCAACTATTTATTTATTGTTGCATAAGCATGGAACAGAGAAAAATGATTTGATGAACAGCTGGTCCGATCTTTTGGTCTCTTTATAGGTTGAGAGAACTTGTGAACGATGGACTTAATAAAATCAAGACCATGAGTTGTGATTTGCAGAAGGTGGACAAAGAGCGATCTGATGTCAGAGATCAGTTATCGGAGGCTAACATGCAGAAAGAACAGTTAGAGAAACAGGTTGGAAAAATTACTGCCTTTATCTTTCGTAAGTGTTGTAAAAGTGATTTGAACGTGTGTGTTTTTTTTTTTATGATTTATTCCTTCAGATTTTGATCTTAATTGAGGAAAAGAAAATGTTTCAGCAGAAGCTATGTGAAGCAAATGAGATGAGGGATCAGGCTGGACACAGTTTAAGCTGTACAGAGCAAAATATTGAGCCACCGCAGACTGTGAGTGCTGTATTTCTCTCAGCTTTGTTCAGTTTGTGATGTTATCAGGTCTTAAATGATGGATTAATCCACATCTTTTCACTCACAGGTGGAGTCTAACCATACCACAGAAGAAAGCACTCAGGCTTTCCAAACTACCTGTCAGGGTAACCTATATGTCTTTTCATTTAAACATTTTTTCTGCAGTACCAGTTGGTGTTAACAAAATCGGCTTACGTTATGGGCTCAGTAAGATTGATTTGGTTTGCAGATCTTTTGGCAGAACAGAAGCTGATTGAGAAGACGTGTGTGAACTTAAATAAAGACTTCAAACAGACAGGCAAGGAGGAATTGCTGGAGGCCAGACCGAATGAGATTGAATCTGTAACTGAAGGTGGCTGAGTCTATTCTAATTGTAATTTATATAAATCTCTGCTAGACAACATACTGTGAGAAGTCAGCAAGATTCAGTTTAGGGAATTCAAAGCATGAAGTTACTTCAATACCAAGTACATACAAGAATGAAAATATGCTTTTTCCAATATTAGCAGTATTCATTTATTAGTCATTATTCTACTGTGTTAATATTAATTGAACAACAATATTGACTTTTTAGTCTTCTATTTCAATTCTTTTATTATGCATTATTATATGTATTATATGAACACCTTCTATTTCTAAATGTAATGCTAATCAAACAGCAGTATTTACAAGCAAAATAAATAAACTGCTTTTAAATTATTTCTTTGTTCTTCACTTACTGTTTACTTAAAGTACCTGATATACATTTTTGAATATAGACCACTATTTTCTGTTTATTTATTAATTTATTTATTTGGATGAAAATAAGACTTCTTTTCCTCAAGGATGCATTAAATTGATATAAAGTTACAGTAAATGCATTTATAATGGTACAAAAGATTTCATTTTCGGATAAATGCTGTTCTTTAAAACTTTCTATTCATCTAAGAAAAAAAGTAACAGAATTGAATATACTCAAAATTATTAATGTGACACACATTTGTCAACACTGATAATAAGAAATGTTGCTTGAGCACCAAATCAGCATATAAGAATGATTTCTGAAGTGTTATGTGATACTGAAGACTAAAATTTTACTGGTATTGGTGTCATCTAACAAAATTTCTGTACCAGGTCACACTGTTCACCTGTAACTGAAGCTAACCTCAGACATATTTTCTTCTCAGATCATACAAAACTCCAGGAGATGTATCAGAAAATAAGTGTTGGTGTCTCTGATGAACCTCAGCAGGAAGAACGGAGAGGTTGCAGACCTGCAGAAAACACAAAAGTAAGAAGTTGGAAATCTTTGATCCTTCCGACTTTTCCATGAATGGGTTTTTCCAGCAGCAGGGTCCTGTGGGATCTTAAAAAGTCTTACATTTAGTTGTATCAAATTTAAGGCCTTAGAAAGTATTAAATTGTACAAGAAACTCTTAATTATGATTCCAAAAGGTCTAGGGCTGGGATAAACGATTATTTTTTTAAACGATTAATCTAGCAATTTTTTTTTTTTCGACGCATCGATTAATCTAACGATTAATTTTCCCAGACAGATTCGATTTCGATTATCTCCCCATTAATTGTCTACTAACAATTTATACATGTTGATTTACATATCTGAATGAAAAAACATGAATTCCTTAACATTGCAATATATGTTTATTGCTCTTAAAATTAGAGAGTAAAAGACTGACTAAGAATGCTTTACTTTGCACTTGTATAGAGATAGCATTCAATAAAACCTTGAAGCCTTGAAAACATAGCTTACTGAAACAAGCTTACTGAACACATAGGGCCTAGCTTACTGAAAAAAAGTTCTTCTTTCAGATGAAAATAACAACAACTTGATATGTAGCATTCAATAAAAAAGGTCACCCAAAATACTTGTTTTGAGCAATTGAAAGAATACAGAAACCAATGTAAACTTGAGGGTTTTAAGTAGGGCTGAACGATATATCGTTATCGTATCAATATCTAGATATGAACTTTCAAGATATTAATATCGAAAAAAGCAACGAAATAGATGATATAGATTTCCCTTCTCTGCGCTCGCCCTGCATACAACTCTGGCAGTCACAACAAACATCAGTTTTACGAGTGCCCTTGAATGCATCGGTAAAGCCAGCGCGCACACACTAGGGAAGTGGGAACTATATTGTGAGCGGGGGGCGGCGTTTCCATGGTGACGTGTCATTGCTTGTCACGTGACACACCGCAGCAGCAACAGCGCTGAATGAATGATGATCTGCTTTTATATCATTTTTCCTTTTTTATTCAGAATATTCACAAATGTGTTAGTTATGGCATGATATATCTGATATTCCGATTGTCAAATACATGCAAGTGGAAGTATATTGTTGTTTAACCCCTTTGCGTGCAAACATCGCTGACGGCCCCAGTTTATTATTGTTTCACTTTCACAGCACATTAAACATCACTGTCTTACTTCATCTGGACAAACTGTGCATCAATGGAAAGTTTAAAGACTCAAGCTTCGATATTTGACCAATATTTTGATAAAACATTGTTGCAGTGACAGATATTTAGTGATTTATGTCAGGAGTGCAAAATAATAAATCCGTATTATGCCACATTTTGAATAGAAATTCACAACTCACTCATATTCAGTCACGTCAAGAGCGGTTTATTTGTGTTCACATAGACTCACTGAACAGCGTCAATAAGGATTTACAGACCAAAGATGCATATCTGCGGAGATATATGGATATATTTACTGATGTTTACTTCATATTTCTTCAGACAGAATCGTCATTTCTATTCATTTTCCACGGATTTACGCGATCAGATGATAAACAGCCTCTCCCAGCGATCTGTGTGTGCGTGCAGTAGTCACAGCTCGTGCGGTGTGTGACTCAGACTCTGATTGGGTCTTTCAAACATCAATCTTAGAGTTTCATATCTGGACACCGCCCCATCGTGTCACATGCTTCCTGCACACTTCCTGGTAGTTATCTGGCCAAAACAACACTGAAACACCACTGTACACACAAAATATCCGAATAATAAACCCGCGATTACGATAGTAAAGCTTGGTATGAGAATTTCTTGAGATCTGGGGCGTTTTTATAAAAAAAATCGAAAATGTACATCGGAAATGCTAACTTGTGCAGCGATGAAAAAGGCTACAAATAACATATTTTTACAACAGTAAACGACCAAATTCCACCCATGATCGCTAAAGGAAGTTATTATAAACACTCGATCGGGGTTTAAAGTGAGTTTTGAGTAAAAGTGTACTAATAATTTCATAAATTGTCAGATGTAGCTTGATGCTAACGTTAGCACCAATGCTACTAATAGCAGGTGCTTTTCTTCTTCATAATGCATTTTTGTCTCAATAATTCACGTAAGGTCGTAAGAAAATGTTTTGTTGTATTTTTATAGTAAGACTTTTGATAAATAAGGGCTAAATGCAAAGAGAGACTGAAGTGAGATCGCTGCTTTGTTGCTTTGTAAAGCCTGAAAAACCACAATCAAGGCTAATAAAGGTGGAATAAAAACAAAAGAATAATGATAAAAGAATAATGCGGATAATGTGTCATACTTGGCGGAGGTGTGAAAGAACCGTTTGGTGAGAACAATACAATCATGATTCGGGCAGTTTTCAACAGTGAAACATACACAAAGAGCACAAGAATGTTTACATGTGAGATCTTACAGAGATGACAAGGGCCATAAATCAATCTGATTAGCCTTCTCTAAAAACACACATGACATGGCCTTAGAAAATATTTCATAAAATTCACAGTTTTACAGATTCGATTATGAAATGTTTTATGAAGTCTTGGAAGACTTGTGGCCTTAGCTACACTGTGTTTTCAAACTCATTTCCTACATCAACATTTTTTTTAATACATTTAAAACATATGTTTTTAATATTTTTATTTTTGTTTTTTTGTTTGAGCTTATATATCTCTATTATCATAACAGTCTGAGTGATTCTGATTCCTGTACAGTAAACTTTAAAGTGTCAGCTTTGTGAACTAAGGTTGATTATGTATCTAGTCAGAAAGAATCATGAGCAGAAACCTTTTTATTTTGGGTATGTAATTTCGGTCTCCATGCCAAAAAAGGGGGGTTACTAGTAAGGGGTTAAACACCTTTATAACGACCGCGTTAGTTGAGCTGTATGCGTGATGGGCGCCGCCGTGTTAGTTTGTGCCGTAGACGCAGTACAGACAATCAGATCTGTTGGATTTACAACCTCTATGTTTACAACACGTGAATTCATCCACTTCTCCCGAAATACTGACGGTTTCAGCAGTCATTCTATTCTACATCACTCACCGATCAAATAAGGCTTTGACAGCCGCCAGAAAAAAAGATCAATGCAGAAAAATCCCTGGATTGGTTATATAACGTTGGACAGAATGTTTATCCGGCCATCACGTATATTCAGCGCACATAAGGTAAACGTTTTGCAAACGTTTTTTAGAGAAATAAAAACAGGTCGACGAATCGATGCGCATATTTTGCATCTATGTCTTTTTTGCGTCGACGTTATCGATGACCTCAACACGTTGTCCCAGCCCTAAAAAGGTCTTAAGTTTAGGGACGGAAAGACCTGAATTGCAATATTGCTCAATGTGAAGATTAAACTTCAAAAGGCTAACGTTAAGATTAGAGTCCGTTCTTTCACTGCATGCATTAATCAGTCTATTAAAATGCATTTAGAATTATTTTATACAATAGTTCAATAAACAAGTAGTTAATATTAGGAGACTTACATTTTAGACACAATATTTCCTGTTTTTGCTCCATTTCTCCAACAAAGTAAAATCATTTCAAACATAGCCACAGTGCTGTTTTGCATCTTTGAGCAACAGAATGTTTTGTTCCCGAAGGAATCAACTGTTTTAAATGATTTGGTTCAATCATAATGACTCCCTTATTAACAGTGACTTACTGCTGTCTACTGGCAGTTTTAATTTCACATTTAAGGTATCTTTTCATTTTTTGTTTTATAATATCAAACATCAATTTTCAATATTTTATTTTTAAAATATCAAAATAATATTCATGCATTTGTAATTTTAGTTTTTTATCAATATCACACAAACCGAATTTATCTAATTTAAATGATATAATAATTTATTGATAATTGTTTAATATAATAATATTTTTGACTTTAAAGGCTGAAATGTAAAGTATATTATTTTATAAAACTTGTATCTGAACTGTAAATTATGCTTTTTACAGTAATTTTATGGTACTTTATATGGTCCTACAGACATTGCCCTGTTACGCTCATATGGTATTAATTTTATGTGTTCATTAAATTCATGAACTTCATTCATTACTTTAAAAAAGGTCTTAAAGTCTTACATTTGAGCTTAAAAATCCTGCAGAAACCCTGAGCAGTAGAAAATGATTTATTTTGATGTTTCAGCAACCTAATGAGGAGCAAGTAGATATATCAGGTAAAGAGAGATATACCTTATGGAAAGTGGCTCAGGTAGCAAGGTGACTAGAGGGTTACCAACAGGACAGACTGCAGCTTTTAATAGGATCAGTCTTTCCATCTCTCTCTCGCTGCCTCATTATTTTCTTTTTCACTGGCTTTAGGGCAAGATTTAGCTCTTGAGTAGTAATTTATTTACGCTGCAGGTTTCCAAGTTAATATCTTTGGGTGGTCCAAGTGACCTGCCAACATGAGGAATGACATTAATATCACTGCAGAAATGTAGAATGTGCAAACCTCTTAATTCTTTTGACAATCATTAATTCATTATACTTCTTATACAGTATTTGCTAAAAATCCACCAAAAATTGTCAATTTGCACTACCCAGATTTTGTATTTTAGAACTGACACTAAATGGAATAAACATTTTTATTTAGCAAGTTGAGAAATGTTATTGCCCAAAACCTAATATAGCCTAAACAATAACTAAATATAGCCTCATAGATCATCCTAATCAGTGTAGCAGCCTATTAGTGGTTAAGATGTAGAATTATAAGGCCATTGCGAATGAGATGAAACTAAAGGATTTTAAAATGTTTTACATTAGTAATATTATTTTATGGTGTTAATATAATGTTAAAACATTTTAATACAATTAAATTTTTTTTTTTTCTTTTTCACTTCCCTGCATTCTGATTACAGGGAATATTAAAGCATCAGCTGGCTGAGAAGAAGGATACCACTGTGAACTTGCAAAGGGGAAAAGATTTGGCTGCTTCTCATAAATCTGATACCCAGAGAGTTGGCAGTTCCAAACAGACATCAAATGTGAAGACAGAGAATAAAGGCGACCCTTTCAGTCCAACACAAGAGGTCAGTAGAGTGATGTTAATGTATAGAGCTAATAAGAAGCCTTAAAGCAGTACAAAGATGGAAATAGCTCTGGTCTGTATGATAATTGGTTGCTGTAGTTATATAATATGTGTTGGTTGTCACTCATAGCAGTTGGCAGTACTCAACTCCTCCATCCTGTCCACAAAGAGTCTCCAAGAAGAGCGCTTCCCCAAACCAGAGGTAGAAATCAGCTTTACACCACTTAAACCTGACCGAGTGAATGTCAGGAAACCAGGAGAAGAAGAGTCTGTCACAATAAAACTCCGACGTACAGCCAGAAAGAGAAAGAGCCCAGAGATGAAGGTAAACAGACACTATTTAAACATTTTGTTGTGGTTTCTAAACAATTTAAAATAATCCAGTTTCTAGGTCAGGAAATTTCAAAAGTGTGCATTTTTACATCTGGAAATGTCAGGGAAATTTCTATGGTCTGTACACAATTTGAATTATTTAGATTTGCTGCTGCTGCTAGTGCTTGAACACACTTTCATTATTTTCTCCACAACAAACGGCCAAACAAGGGCAGACAACGACAAGATACGTGATACAGAATGAGACCAAACGCGATATCAGCTCGTCTCCACACAGTAAACGTACATGCATATAATGCTAACTTTTGTTATATGTGTTTGCTATTCTAGAACTCTGTGGAGTCAGAAAATCGAAAAAAACTACGGCTGAAGGTGAACAATAAGGAAAACATACAATCTCTTGAGGTGACTTTGTTTATTAATACACCTGTGACACCTCACATCTTTCTCTGTAATGTTTATTCGACAATACACTGAGCTAATTGAATTTTGTATTTTTGCACCTTACCAGACTCCCACCGTGCAGGGGAAAAAGAGAAGTCAATTAAAGCAGAAAGACTCTCCTGCCAGCCTGAAAGGTAAAAAAGACGGAGCCCTGCAGAAGATTGGTGACTTTATCCAGAGCTCTCCAACCCTCTTTGGGAGCAAAGGTCAGCTCTGCCTCTTAATTTTACACACAGTCAATGGCATTTATTGGAGCTCTCTGCCAAAAGTCTTTCATACTGTATCTCAGCATGACCCAACTTTTAACTCCCTCCTCAGCCAAAAAGATCATGAGCATGGTGAATGTTAAATCTCCCGAACCGCTGAATCCTTCTGAAAACAACAAACCCAAGAAATCCAAACGAAAACTCTTCAAGACTCAGGTTTCTTCCCCGCTGGACATACCCTCTCATCCTGTAAGTAGTGTTTCCTGTGCGTTAGACACATAAGAGTGAATCAGAAGCATGATTGAAAAGCATATCATATGTTAGAGGATAATGTAACCATGACAACTATTTACATAACATTTAAGCCTCAAAAAGACAAGGTTAATAGTCAATCTGCTTTTAAGATTGTTTTAATTTCAGTGTTACTTTTAATACTTGTTTCCAATCCCAACATAATATGCAGAGTAAATTAAGCAGTAAGCTATTACATTTGATTGGTATCTGTTGTTTGAGTAACCTGAACACCTAGGAAATAGATCGTCACACTTTGGAGAAAAAAAAGTCCATAAATATGTATTTATGAAATATATTTTAGAAATAATTGAAGTTCTAAAGCCTTGTCGAATGTGAGTAAAATAAATCAGTGATACATTATTTATTTTGAGATGTGTGTGTTTGTTTTATTGTGGTACGGCGATACAGTTTAAAATGTATTTTGTTCAGGACTACAAATTGATGCAGCAATGCTGCCTGGTGAATGTGTATTAAATTAAATCATTTTACAGGTCATTGGAGGCAGTGATGATGATGATGTTGATAAAGAGAGCGATCATCTCATAATCAAGAGAAAACTCAGAACAAGAACTGTCCAGAGATGGTCCAAACATTAATTTGATGGCCAAGTATAATTGTTTTTCTTTTTTTCTCAATATAAATTGTTAAATATCTGTATGTTGTTAAAGTGTTTGTATTTTTTTCATCAACACTGGAAATGTTTGTAAATATTTTGTGTAACTCAAAACCATTTTTAAAAAATTCACTTTTTTAAATTCGGCTTTTGATTTCCTGTGACTATATGACAGAATGTGACAAAATGCTGTTCATTAAAAAAAAAAAACTTAAAAACATTATTCGGGTTGCATTTCTTAGTGGTGGACATAGATTAATTTTTTTTATCTAGATTAATCTCACTGTGATCTTGAAATTAATCTAGATTAAAATGGCTCATTCGAATTCTGCCGAAGGCATTCAGAATATGTATGCTACCCAAATAATATTGACAAATAGTAAGTCTTTGAGAAGGGGGTTATCAAGCTAGGTGGTGTATTAGAAAAGGGGCTCATCTCCTGTTTCCAAAATGCATCACAAAGTGCTTGAAAAAGCTGTAAAATAATTCCACATTGCACAAGGTGCAAACAACCTTACGCCTGTTTCACACATACTCTATTTGCAGTGCGTATGCGTTGCATATTTTTTTACGCACCCATGTTAACGGATTCCAGGACCGTTGCGTCTGCAGCAGTGCAGTGATCGTTAACGTACGAGTAGCGGACTGCAAACGCGTCCTGTGTGAAAGCACATCGAGTCCGTGCTGCACCACATACGTAACGCACACGGACTGCATACGCACTGCAGACGGAGTATGTGTGAAACAAGCGTGAGCAGGGCCTGAAGAAGGTTTTTACCAGTGGGCCTTGTTTGAAATTGTTTAATTTGTATGTTCGTTTATTTTTCTTTATTTGTGCTATTTAAAATTTACAAAATTAAATTAAAAATGTATGCATTTAACAGACGCTTTTATCCAAAGCGACTTACATTGTATTCAGGCTATCAATTTTTACCTATCGTGTGTTCCTGGGGAATTGAACCCCCAACCTTGCGCGTGATAGTGCAATGCTCTACCAATTGAGCTACAGGAACACACAATATTTACACAATGTTTAAGTTTTTTTCAAGTTTGTATGTGTCAAAGTACAGAAACCAAATAATAAAATGTAAAATAGCACTGAATTGTCTTCAATATAAAAATGAAATATACAATCAAACTTACATTTATTCCGACACCTTCAACATTTCTCACATTATTACAGTTTTGCTATATCAAAAATTATAACTGGTGTCTGAATAATTTTTAGTTTAACTGTTAAAACTACAAAGTAATTCAGTCAAGAGCAGTGAGTGATTTTTCATTTTCATTTTCTTGGATTAACATTACAGCAGCCAGTAGCTAAATTAGGCGAGGTCACTTTAAGAGACGATGAACACATCCAATATAATGCACATCCCATTTTTTTCCTCAACTGTTTACATTCACTTAAGAAATAACTGACAGGTTTTTTTCGAGCATAATTTCCAAGGTGGATATTTTGACATATTTTGTATATATTTCTTGGGACAAAAGCAAAAATAAGCAAATTGGGTGTTCAAGCGTTTTGAGACGCCTCTCTCTGCTTGAGCCCTGAACACCAGAGCACCGCGAGTACTGAATTGGGCTCTTTCACATCTTTTTGTTTGTTCAAACTGCGTTTTGTATTTGTTCGTTAAGGTGCAGGAGGGACTTCGAGGAGAACTTCACAGAAGAGAGCTCGGTTCAGTGTCCGATAAGAGTCTCCCGTTAACCCAGCACGTTAACGCAGATAACGGCCCACCACTATTTCTTATACTTAGAAATATAGGCTCAAAGCACTACTGTCTCCATTGATGTTGAATTTGCCATTATTATATCCTTAAAAAAAAGCCTCTGGTGAGGAAAGCATTTCCAAACAATCAAGGTGAATGGTATGAAGAGAATGTTCCAGATTAATGTTTGGGGTCAATTTATTGTATGATAGTCATTTATTTCCTCTGTCAGTAAATGGAGGGTGGCTGTCATCAGAGAAGAGTAAGTAATACATTTTACCTGCACCTCTTGATCTCTAGCATTGCATAGTCTACACAAACAAAGGTTACACCTGCACTAATACACTCTTCACTTTGCAAGGTGAAATAAATGTGACATTGAAAAAACCTTTTTTAAGTGAGTGTGTTTGCATGTCATCATCATAGCGGAATATGGTTGCTTGCATTTGCGAGTTCATTTGTGGAACTGGGTTGTAAAAGTATGGTGTCCTTAATGTACTCAAGCACACATTCAGTAAATGTCCTCTGAGTTGTTCCCATTTTCCGCACGGTCGTGGTTTTTGGTGTCCCATCTCTTAAAAATGTCTCCATTTTATAGGATGACTACAATAACCTGCAAAAATCTGACAAAATAACCTTCACGGCAACTTTAATTCAGTTACATTGCAACATGAGTTTTAGTGTGTGTAAATGCATTTCAATGCTCTATGGTATATTAAGTTTAACACTGTCACACACAAGAAATGGATTTTGATTGGTCAGGCTTTGCTTTGGTCTCTGCGCCTGCTACAGTGTGATGAATTGATTGACATCTTCACTGTGTCATCGCAGTTCATCAGCTTACTCTCTAGGCAGTGGTCCGTTAAGGGAATGTGCTTATGTTTTTGACCACTCTTTGTCTGTATTACTGAACCGAGAGGGGGCAACGCAGCATGGTGCCATGTGCTAATATGGTCGTTTGAAGGTTGAGGGATACATTTAGTGCCTGCTGGCTCATTTCAATCTAGTCTGACCTAATTTAATTTAATTTAAATGATAAAATGTCATTGTGGATCTCCTTGTAACTGCTGGGGATTTGAGTCAAAGACAGTCATTTTAGGCAACATTGGGTGTTGTGTTATATCTTTTTTTGTGGGTGATAAATATTAGGGGGAAACATTCATTCAGAGAAATTGCTTTGACTATTAGGACTAAAAGCTCATCTACATCTTTAAGTCTGACAGTAGTAAACAGTATTTTGGACTCGCAGTGCCTTCATGTACAAGGCACATTGGTGCCCTAATGTAAACACTGTCAGGGTGCTCGATTTTAGAGACAGCAGCAGGCAAAATGACTTATGAAATGTGCCATTAAATATTGAAATTGGTGCAAGCATGTCAGCTTTCATTTTCTGCTTCATTTGTTTCAGAGTGAAAATCCCATACTTCTTCCAGTAGCCTTCTTAGCCTTTTCAGGAGTGCCATATTGAGCTTCATTACCCTCTTATCAGAAGGGTCACTGCACCAGCCTAACAGCTCCACATATCAGTTATGCTAAAGAGATCATTAAAGTTAACATTGAAGCATGATCTGGATTCATGGACTATGAAACAAACTGTAAGTGTATAATTTGTAAAAACAATGTTAAATGGTTTTTATGTGTATTCTGTGTTAAAATAACCCAGCGTTGGGTTCGTCCCTTTTTGACCCAGCGCTGGGTTGCAAAAATAACCCAAATTGGGTTGTTTTCAACCCAGCAGTTTTTAGTTATTTTGATGATTGCACTGCTCAGGTCTCATGTCTCATTCTGAATCTTATCAGGAAGGATGTGTTTTTACCAGAAAACCCACATCCATGATGCATTTAAGCCTCATCTCATTTAAGCATCAGCCTCATCAGTGGGTCTTTATTAGCCAGCACTCGCACATTATGTCTAGTTCCATCTGTGCCCATATCCATTTGTTTTTTTTTTATATATTATATAATTACTCATGTAACAAATTTCAATGATTGAGACTAACAGACAAAATATTTTAAACTAATTTTAACAATGAACCGAACTGAATGATGGTGTTGTTTGCAAATATTATTTTTTCATTGGTCAGAAATGAGTCCAAATAATTTTAAATTATATGAAAGCATGTTTATTTCATATGAATAAAGAAAGATGCATACAATTCTAAAACAATTTGACATATGACATTTTACTCTAATACTGCTTACAGATTGACCGATTAATGGCAGTGGTTTTGCAAGGCATTATTCTCTGAAAAGCAAAAAAAAAAAAACAGAAGAAGTTTTTTTTTTTGTTTTTTTAACATAAGTGTAGATGCTTTGTAACTTGAATGTGCAGGGCTGCAGGTCAATTTAGGAAATCTACATCTGAAGGATCTGTGTTTGTCGCTACTGTCCCAACGATCTTGTTCTGGTTCTGAATTCATAAACCAGAATGACCTCTCCGGCCACGCCCACCACAGCAGAGAGGACCAATTGGATCACAGCTTCAGTAAAATCACAACAGCAACTGCCTTATGAGAAAGAAAAAAAGCAATGTTGGAAAAACAGGTGAGTTATCTCATAGGTCTTCAACCCTACTCCTGGGAATCCACTGTCCTGCAAAACTTTTCCTGACTTTTCAGGTGATCCTGAAGACTTTGATTGGGTGTTTGATTATGATTGAACTCTGCAGGACACTGGGTCCCCAGGTGCAGGCGTGAAGACCTATAGAACAACAATTATTGGAGAACATTCCTCTAACCTAAGGGGAACGTTCCATTTACATTTCTAGAAGGTTCCCAGAAAGTTCCCCTGAAGGTTCCCAGAATGTTCTCCTAACCTCTTTACTCTGAATACCGCTGCTGTGTGTCATTAATCATCCAACACTCCTGTGTCCCGTCGAGTAAGCGGCATGGAAGATGGACGAATGTGTACCTCAATAATCAATTTTACAAACCATGTCTTGTTTTAAACTATTGTTTAATCATTAAATATAATCAGAGCACATCTAACCACCATAAGGAACATTAAATGAAATTGAATTATACATTTTATAACTGCATGTGCATTTACGCTTATAATCACTTAAAAACAATGACAGTATTTGTTTTTAATCACTTAAAAACAAATACTGGGTTTTAAAATTGTGAATTTTACTTTTCCAGACATTAAAAATGGATAACATTTATTTGACTTTAACTAAGATAACATTACATTCAGCAGTGATGTGCTAATATCATGTTTTCTTCAATTAGACATGTCCAATCTCTCTGAAATCACAATATTTACTTATAGTTATTCAATAAAGAGATAAAAAAAAATGGTAATCAGTCAGTAAAACAAAATTAACGTTCATTTTTAAAGGTGCAATAGGAGATCTTGTAAAATTCTACCTTTTGATTGATAGCACTGAAAGTGAACGTCCCACCCTTCCTGCAAATCACCGTCCAAAGCCACACCCCCTGAACGCATGAACACACACAGATCAGACGACCAGAGACAACATTACTACAATACAGACATCCCAAGTCTCCCGGAAGTTCCGGGAGTCTCCCGCATATTGAAAGCGGCTCCCTGAGACCCGCAAATTAGTTAAAATCTCCCGGAATCTAGACCGAGCGAGCAAAAGCGCGCATGCTAAAACATATAATGTGTTTCAAACCGTGTAGCACGCGCACAGCAGAGAGGGAGAGGGAGCGAGAGACCTTGCGTGTAGTGATGGGTCGTTCGCGAATGAGCCGACTCTAAGAGCCGGCTCTTGTAGGTGAACGACGGGAGCTGGCTCGCATATCTGAAGAGCAGACTCTATTTAAAAAAAATATATATAGCCTATAGAAATTAAATCATTATGTAATAATGAAATAATTGATGCATTTTATTTTATTTAAAATAATTGACTTATTCAAAGAACAAAAAATATATATTTCGACTGTCTGATCAGCCTCACATTCTGTTCCTGTCAATCGAGGTTTGGTTTCAACCAATTATACGGCATGAGGGAGGGGCCAAGCCATCACACACACACCACACACACAGTGTCAAACTCAGAGGAGAGGAGAGGAAAAACAACAGCTTTTGAAAACAAAACAAAAGCAGGAAAATGAGTCGGAAGCACAGCCGCATTTGGAATCATTGTAATGATCATCAGCCCCTCGAAAGTAAGGCAGCTTGCATTTCTGAATGCAAATCTGTCATAAAATAAAAATATGATCAGCATTGTATGTGTGTGTGTGTGTGTTCATGCTAGTTATACAAAACATAACTAGTGAGATAGTTCATGCTGACTATATACAGTATTGTTCAAAATAATAGCAGTACAATGTGACTAACCAGAATAATCAAGGTTTTTCGTATATTTTTTTATTGCTACGTGGCAAACAAGTTACCAGTAGGTTCAGTAGATTCTCAGAAAACAAATGAGACCCAGCGTTCATGATATGCACGCTCTTAAGGCTGTGCAATTGGGCAATTAGTTGAATTAGTTGAAAGGGGTGTGTTCAAAAAAATAGCAGTGTGGCATTCAATCACTGAGGTCATCAATTTTGTGAAGAAACAGGTGTGAATCAGGTGGCCCCTATTTAAGGATGAAGCCAACACTTGTTGAACATGCATTTGAAAGCTGAGGAAAATGGGTCGTTCAAGACATTGTTCAGAAGAACAGCGTACTTTGATTAAAAAGTTGATTAGAGAGGGGAAAACCTATAAAGAGGTGCAAAAAATGATAGGCTGTTCAGCTAAAATGATCTCCAATGCCTTAAAATGGAGAGCAAAACCAGAGAGACGTGGAAGAAAACGGAAGACAACCATCAAAATGGATAGAAGAATAACCAGAATGGCAAAGGCTCAGCCAATGATCACCTCCAGGATGATCAAAGACAGTCTGGAGTTACCTGTAAGTACTGTGACAGTTAGAAGATGTCTGTGTGAAGCTAATCTATTTTCAAGAATCCCCCGCAAAGTCCCTCTGTTAAAAAAAAGGCATGTGCAGAAGAGGTTACAATTTGCCAAAGAACACATCAACTGGCCTAAAGAGAAATGGAGGAACATTTTGTGGACTGATGAGAGTAAAATTGTTCTTTTTGGGTCCAAGGGCCACAGGCAGTTTGTGAGACGACCCCCAAACTCTGAATTCAAGCCACAGTACACAGTAAAGACAGTGAAGCATGGAGGTGCAAGCATCATGATATGGGCATGTTTCTCCTACTATGGTGTTGGGCCTATTTATCGCATACCAGGGATCATGGATCAGTTTGCATATGTTAAAATACTTGAAGAGGTCATGTTGCCCTATGCTGAAGAGGACATGCCCTTGAAATGGTTGTTTCAACAAGACAATGACCCAAAACACACTAGTAAATGGGCAAAGTCTTGGTTCCAAACCAACAAAATTAATGTTATGGAGTGGCCAGCCCAATCTCCAGACCTTAATCCAATTGAGAACTTGTGGGGTGATATCAAAAATGCTGTTTCTGAAGCAAAACCAAGAAATGTGAATGAATTGTGGAATGTTGTTAAAGAATCATGGAGTGGAATAACAGCTGAGAGGTGCCACAAGTTGGTTGACTCCATGCCACACAGATGTCAAGCAGTTTTAAAAAACTGTGGTCATACAACTAAATATTAGTTTAGTGATTCACAGGATTGCTAAATCCCAGAAAAAAAAATGTTTGTACAAAATAGTTTTGAGTTTGTACAGTCAAAGGTAGACACTGCTATTTTTTTGAACACACCCCTTTCAACTAATTGCCCGATAGCACAGCCTTAAGAGCGTGCATATCATGAATGCTGGGTCTTGTTTGTTTTCTGACAATCTACTGAACCTACTGGTAACATGTTTGCCACGTAGAAATAAAAAATATACTAAAAACCTTGATTATTCTGGTTAGTCACATTGTACTGCTATTATTTTGAACAATACTGTAACATGCCAAAAAGAGGGACCAGTTTAATCCTTTCAGTTATTTATTTTTCTTTAATATGGGTTCTTTTATGTTGTTCAAATTCAGATTGTATTTGTTTTGTAATGTTGTTTCTATACATTCAAAAGTTGTAATTTAAATACAAATGTTTAATAGTATTCTTTTTTTCATAACAAATCAATGCATTTTAAAGAAATTGTGAGTATGATTTAATTTAATAATTTAATTAGAATAGTTTTCACACCAATCATAGTCAAAACATTATTGTTTTTTAAAGAGCCGTTTGTGAGCCAAAAGAGCCGGCTCTTTTCAGTGAGCTGAGTCAAACGAGCCGGCTCACAAAAAAGAGCCGAAATGCCCATCAATACTTGCGTGTGTGTGCTGATGTGCGTGTGTGCGAAGCGCATGTAAGACAGAGAGCATCCTGACTGGCCTGTTTCTGCAAATCAACCAATCAATTGTCAGTGTGGGCGGGCTTTTATCTCTTCTCCCAAACAAAATTAATCAGTTATGTCTCTCTAGAAACAGGAGCACCATGGCAGAGGGAAAGTGACACAAAAAAAAAAGTACAAGACACATTTTACGGCAGACTACACGAAAGTGTACCCCTGTTTTATATATGTAAAACATAATGACAGTCTTGCTCAAGCATTGCCCATGGCGGGTTAAATGATTGCAAAAGGCATGTTGAGGTGAGTTGACAAGTTTCACTTCATCTGCATATTATTCAGGCTAGTTGCCAAGGCTACATGAAAACAACAAACTCTTTAGACCTGTTTAAAGTTGCAATGGAAAATAAATAAAAGCAGTTTACATAAATTGTATAAACAGGTTATATAAATAGTAAAAGTAATCTACATATTTAAACATAATTACCGAATAATTACATAGGCCTATAGCTTATAGAAATAAAATTTTATGCTATGTCTTTTAGGGACCACAACTTGTTAGGGAGGCTAAGAGCAGGGAAGTGTTCCCATTCAGATAGGCAAAGTCTCACTGAGAAGGTGACTACAGCTGAGATGTATTTCCTTCCTTTTTTTTTTAGGGGGGTGGGGGGTGGGGTATTCGGGATACCTCCCTGAAATGACTTTTTGCAGGTTGGGATTTCTGTATAAATTATTGCAAGATCCCTCAGCACAACAAGTTGCTCATCATTCCTGTGGCAAACTGCTTTTTGGATGTCTAGTAGTATCTCTTCTTGCTCAAGCAACTGCAATACCAGACAAGCAAGTCTGTTAGTGAATAGGGAATTCTGAAATTGAATTAGTCTTTGGCTGTATGCTATACACTGTACTTGTGCATGGACATTAATAAAATTTGTTTCTGAGAATTGGTTTTCATTTTGCACCCTCGAATGTCAGCATGTAATCTCTGTGAAACAGCTGAGCAGCAGGCACCAAAGCTTTTTTAAATTACTATATATATATATATATATATATATATATATATATATATATATATATATATATATATATATATATGTTTAACTAGTTTGTTTTTGGTTCAACCAGTGGCCATAAAAAATGGGTCTCTCAGCACTTCAGGGTAATATTCAGGGATTTTTAAATGAACAGTTTCACATTAATTAATGCACAATCAGCGAACCACTATTAACCTATTTTCTTCTCTTAATTACTCATTTAAATTAATCAATTACAAATCTGCAATAAAGCCTCTCGTGAAGCAAATTTTGTTACATATCACAGCATATATAAATGAATGAAGTGATGTAAAAAAGAATTATATCTGGCATTGCCTAATTTATTTCTTGGAGTGCCACAGTGCTGCATTAATGTGGCATTTGCCTTTGCTGAAGTTGAGAGATTGACTTACATAAGAATCTATGAATAATTTTTTGAACATCGCAGTACATGACTGTGCTTCTTACAGTGAGGTCCATCCCATTTAGATATAAAAATACGGCGAGAATGAATTGGCTGACCCAAGCATTGGTCATAACAGTGGTGGGTATAAAATTGACTAAGAAGATCCTGATTTTGAATGTGCCATGTCATCAGGGGGCTTAATTTTAAAGAATTCCCAAATGAGATGTAACCTTGAAAAGAAAGCCAACTGTGTCATTTTATTGCAGTTTTCACCCTGTGTTCAAGGCTGGCACCCCACACGTTCTCACTTCAATCATCCTTCTCACACATAAACATAGACAACCTGCAAAGATTATAATGATTTACAGGGTTCTTTATTTAACAAAACAACCTGCACAAACAAAGCCAAGTTTTAATGGTAATTTTTTAGTCACTTCTGACTGAAGTAATACATGTTTGAATGTAGAAGCTTGTAAGATAACCTCTTTTTTTCTTCTTTTTTAAGGATTTATGGCACTCTCAGACTTCATTGAAAAACGTGTGAATAGATCCTCTGAGGATTTCCAATTTAGACCGTAAACCTGACACACAGGCCCGGCTCCAGAATCAAATCCCTGAGGGTGCGTCTTAAAATCTCTCTCAAAATCAAAATCATGTCTGCCTTGCTATTTTTCAATTACATTTATTTTTTTACGATATTATCAGCAGAAAGCATGGACAGAATATTGATGGTCTCTCTGTTTAAAGTCATTGTTAGAAGCAATTAAGCCTCACGTCTTTATTCCCTACCGCTCCTAGCCAGTTTCTGTGACAATTGTATTCCTTCCAATTGGGAACATTTAAACACTGAAACATATAACAGTTGAACAAATCAATTAGCATTTACAGAGGTTGTCCCTCTCTCCTTTATACTTATTCTTAATTGCTGTCATCTCTTAATCCCTGACTCTTTAGTAATCTGCTCTCTCTGAAATCCCAGAGGTGTTCTTCCTGACTGATTGTTTAGTTCTGTTAAAGATGAAGTCTGATTGTATCAAAGGCTGATATTTTAAACGTCAGGACAGCTGGCCAATTACAGCCAGGAGGAAAGCTTCAATATCAGGTACCATAACTTTCATTTTTTTTGTTTGTTTTTTTGCCAAAATGGGATGCAGGGTGCTTAATGTGAATTTCTTGTTAGACTATTCTTCCCCATTTGTGTGTGCGTTTGGACTGTCCTTCAGGACTGTGATTTATTAGTCTTGAGACTTTGTTTCAGAGCTAGCGGCGGAAATCATGTTCACATGGTGTGGCTTATTGTGTGGAATCTGATTGGGGCCCATGGTGTACTGAAGAACAGCAGACAGGGGTTTGAACACTGACAGGGTTATTCTTACTTTCCTTTGTAAGTTTAGATTGCAATTATAGTGATGCTATAGGTAGAATGAATGTCATTACACTTGTATTCAAAGACATAAAAACTGGTGGAGAGTGCTTATGTGATATGTCTATGATAAAACACACCAAAAATAAGCAAATATTATGGATGGATAAAGTATTTTTGTATAGAAAATCTCTTCTTTTTTTTTGTCAGTAGAATGTAATGCATGAAGAATGTAGCTTCCAGAGCTTGATAGCCATACAGAAGATCAGTATCTTTAGTATCTTACCAGGCTGGAAAACATCACTCTTCCATCCTTTGTAAATGGTGTAGGTTGAAGGACGTGTCTCTCTGATTGAACTGATATGTGTGCCGGTGCTTCTTAAACTGGTGGCAATAGATTCACCTTGAAATCTTCCCTGCACTGATGTAGTGGAATAAATTATTGAAATATTTATTTATTTATTTGCAGATGGCCAAATTTAAAAGGGGGTGTAACAGATGATTGGATATATTCAAATGTATAAGGTCTGTGATAATACAGCCATTTAATTAAATGAAATCTTCATTGATTGCACTTATTACAAACATGTTTTAAGAGAATCAATGTATTTGGATTGAAAAAAATATTGCAATTAATGTTGCTATACAAGTGTATGTTGTCACGGTTTACGCTGCCGGAAGGAACACGGAGCCGAGGATAGATGAAATAAGGCTTTTAATATATACCATTCATGGAGCACAGCGATAGACACACGTAAGTGAGTGAGTTAGTCACAAGTGAGGAGACCCGACCAAACAGAACTGAAAGGACAAGGCTTATGTACAAAAGGATAATTGGGGAAACACAGGTGGATGGCATGACTAAATTAACAGGGACATGGAACACATGAGGAATAGAATAGACACACCTGGGAACTAATCAAACCAAACACGGAAAGACAGAAACTGGGTCACGGGCAAAAACACATTAAATGAGTCCAGGTGTGACATATGTGTGATAATATAAACCTCACCACAAAATTAATTTAATACATTATCTTTACTGTGCAAAAATGCATACATTTCTTTTTAATTTAAGCTGCATATTGAAACTCTATATATGCATCTCTGAAAGCAAATACCAATGCCTGCAAGGCAGTAAACATGTTAATAATGTTTAATAAAGGTTTTAGTAAGGTTTTAGGCTTAGTTTTTGTTAGACTGTTGCCAGGACACTCAGGACATTGTGCAAATCATTATATGCTATAAATGGTTAAATGTATGCCATGGACAACAGATGAAAGAAAGAATACCGATTGCAATTAAGTATGTAAATACTACAAAGGTTCCAACACTGTCAATTACAATTTGAATTAACTGAACTTTTCTTAAACATAACATTAAAAAAAAGAATGTTAGATGAATGTTAAAACAATGCTGCCTTGCAAACACTGTTATTGTTTAGATATTCAGATTATTTTTGCCAGACTGCATGGAGAACATAAAAAAACAATGTTATCAAGTAGCAATAAACCATATCAAAGCTCATAAAATAGTGGTCACTGCCAATGTTAAAGTTAACATTTTAAAATGATGCTATACATGTCTAGAATTCAGCTATAGACTATAGACTCTAACATCATAATTTACAATATTAAACTGACATATGTCCTCTGTGAATAAAGTACACCGCAATTACATATCAGATTGAAGCTTTAAATCTGAATACATTTGCAGGTACATTGATTCCAAAAAGCCCCCTGGTAAATGGACAGGAACAAGTCCTCATGCTGTGCCATCATAGATGGAAAAACAAGACTGAAAGACTCAGCAGGGCAGCGTGTCACAGCATTCATAAAGAGGTACAATTTATGGAACAGTCGTTCATGTTCAGTTCAGGTATATAACATGAGAACAAAACCTTGTGACCAGTATAGATTTTCTGAAACACTTGGAAAAGATTTCTTGTTTTTCTTTGATTTTGCAATGTGGCCTAGTTTATAACTCCTAACATCCTTTGCTTTTTAGCCTTAGATGTTTGAAACATTCCGCTGATGACATTAATTTCCTTTTCTTTTTTAGAACAAAGGACAATATGTGTCCTCACCATGGATGCATTCAAAGCATTACTTTCAAATCCTTATAAAATGAGTATCAGGCCAACAATAAAAGCATAATGTGAATTCATGTTCCAAAAGTCCAAATAATAAAGCACAAACAATTTTTTTATTATTATTTAATTAATTGACCTCAGCAGTTTGTTTGTTGAACTCAGCATCTTAATGAGACACTTCCATCTTTTCTCCTTCAGGCATTTTTTAAGGTAGGAATACATAGGGACAGTAATGAAAATTAGTCAATATTAAAGTTTTTTTTTTTTTTTTTTTTTTATGCACCATCTGTCAATGTTAACTATTTATTTGTCCAGGTTAATTTTTTTTTTATTTTGGATTTGCTGTCAACTCAGGCTCACTTAAAGTGAATGTACTTTTTCACCTATTATATTTTTATATCATTATATATTTTATATTATTATAATTATGTTTTGTAATAGTTTCTTTAAAATGTATTTGGAAAAGTATTTCTACCTAAAGAAAGGTTTCTTTTTTTTAATATAATTTTTATTATATAGTACTACAGCTTAACTGACTTACAATTAGATCAGTCTGCTGTTTTCTCTGATATGGCCTGAAACTAATATTTTTGTTACCACATCTTTTAACAACCTATTTAATCTCATCATTCATGTTCAATACTTTTTCTTACAATGTTAATTGTAACTTCATATGCATACAGACGTTTCATATCGAGCAATGTCGAATCTGCATGGCCATTAAGTACATGTTGATGTGTTGTTTACCATCTGTAGGCCAAGCATGCTGACAGAAATTAAAGGCACCTGCCCACCCGTCTTTCTCACAGCTAGAAGACAATAAATGCCTTGCTTCTAATAATACGCTCAGCTTGTTGTCGCATTATTAGTGGTGATCACTGATGGTTAATTGGAGTGCAGAAGGGACGGGACTGCAATGAAGTGATGTGTTCTAGATATTTTAATGATTGATCATACACCTTATACTTTATTCTAGTGTTCTATTATGCTTTATAAATTGCATACTTAGATACTTAAAGAGATTGTTCACCCCAAAATAAAATAAAAAAGCTTGTTGTTCGAAAGCTGTCAATTAAAGATATTTGTATGTCTGTCCATATGATGTAAGTCAATGGGGTCCAATATGACTTATTGAGGAAAGACATACAGGTCTGGAATGACATGAGGGTGAGTAAATGGTGCCACAATTTAAGTTTATCAGTATTTATTAGTAAACCATACTTTTTAACTTAATCTGTGACTAAAGAAGGATATTAAGTAAAGATCATGTTCCATGAAGATATTTATTAAATTTCCAACCATAAATATAACATAACGTTATTTTTGATTAGTATTATGCATTGCTAAGGACTTCATTTGGACAACTTTAAAGGTGATTTTCTCAGTATTTTGATTTTTTTTTTTTTGCACCATCAGATTTTTGATTTTCAAATAATTGTATCTCAGCCAAATATTGTACTGTCCTAGTAAACATCCGTGGATTCAGCTCAGCTTTCAGATGGTGCATAAACCTAATTGACCCTTTATGATTGATTTTTTTGGTGCAGGGTCACACATAATATAAGCACAGAAATAAACAACAAAGAATACCGTATGAAATACGAACACGATACTGTGTATTCACCGCACTTTGATTTTGATTACTATTTTGCTCCTTCATCAAACACATTTTACAGCAATAAGATCTAATTTATTAAGCATTTTATAAACATTTCAAGAAGCTTTACAACTGTTCCAATTTCACGTAATTGAAGCTATTGCAATTTGACTTAATTGAAGTGACTGAAAAGCTCCTCTGCGAGAGCAATAAGGAATACATCAAAAACGTCTATCAGCCTCCTTGTGACTGCATCAGTCCCTAGAGAGACATGAAGGGTACAGTCTACAGCACCAGGTCAGGTCTCTCAGCTAGTTTCAAAGCCTCATGCATGCTGGCTGCTGATAGCTTGCGGTTGATGTTGCGATAGCGGCAGCGGATGAGGTTGTGGTAGGTGGTCCTGAGGTCTCTGTTGAAGAATGCATAAATGAAAGGGTTGATGAGCGAGTTGGCATAGCCCAGCCAAAGCAGTGTCCTCTCCACCCACAAAGGCACGCAGCTACACTGCACTCCACAGATGAACGGCCGCGCCGTAGAAAGCAGGAAGAAGGGCAGCCAGCATATGGCAAAAGCCCCCACAACAATCCCGAGGGTGGCCGCTGCCTTCTGCTCTCTTTTGAAGATGGAGATGTTTTTACGGTCATTTTTGAGAAAGCCAGAAAAGCTTACACACTCCTCCACCTCCCTTTGCAGCTTTAGGACCACAGTCACGCAGTTCACGCTTTCCTCATCTTCGGGTTTGGGAAAACCAGCGATTGTGTGTTTGGCAGCACTCACCTTTGCAACTCTGTATATCCGGTAGTACATAATGAGCATCACAGACATGGGAATGTAGAAGGCCACGGCGGTGGAGTAGATAGTATAACCCAGGTCCTGGCTGATCAGACACACATTGTCATCGTTGACATTCTGAGCCCATCCAAACAGTGGGGGTAGGGTGATGGAGGCAGAGAGAAGCCATACAAACAGCACTATTTTGGCCATGCACTTTCCATTCTGTCTGACGGGATACGTCAATGGCTTAGTGATGCCCAGGTACCTGAGAAAATGGAGTGGAGCATGGGAAAAATGAAAGAAGGATTAAAAAAGAACTGTTAAAGTGCATCCCTGTCAAAGAATGCATTAATGTGGGCACTTTCGTGATGACTTTCCTTGTCCTTTTTAGGAATAGTACGATCTAGGCTTGAAATAACTCCTTGAAAAGAGACCAGGGCTAGTGGTCATAATGAATTAATAGCTATAAAATTAAATAGTTTATTGATGGTTTGACATTTGTTTTGCACATGTTTTTTTTTTCTTTATACATTTTTGCTGGTTTTATAAATTGTTTTTTTGTTAGATAAATATTTTAGTGTTTACATTTTCCAGAAAATGTGTTTAAATTAGGCTGTTTAAAAGCCTGTTCTATTGTGAAACGTACAGGTATAGGAACCCACTAAAAGTAATTGTGCCTTTATTTTTCTAGTTTATAATTGTGAAAATGTTCAGTAGCTTATTTGTAGTCAAGTTAAGATATGAGTCTATACAAAAACTCATTTTCAAAGATAAACCACCTTGAGAAATTTTAAATGAAATAAAAATTTCATTCAGACTAAATGAAACATTTACACTGTATAAAGTCTACCACTGATTAATTTAATCAAATTATGCTTCCATTTATTTTTTATTGCATCACCTATCTGGGAGACCTACCTGTCTATGCTTATGACACATAATGTCATTATTGAAGCGGTGCAGCACATCACGTCCATGGCGATAAAAACATTACAGAAAACACGACCAAAGATCCACTGTCCTCCTATGAGATCAGTGATGCTGACGAACGGCATTACTACCACCGCAACCGACAGGTCTGCAACGGCCAGAGAAACGATTAAGTAATTAGAAGGTTGCTTCAGTTTTTTCACAAAACACACTGATATGACCACCAACACATTCCCGCAAACTGTTAAAAAGGTAAGCAATGTCAGAACCCCTCCGATTAGCACTTTCTCAACATGTCCGTGACTCAAAGTCGGCTCTCCGCATCTGGTCTCGTTATCCATGAAACTTAGCGTCGGCAAAGTTGTAGAGGTGTCGTGCATCTTGTTAAGAAAGCGCACGTCCATCACTTCAGATGTCAAACTAGTCATGAGTGCCCGCACGCGATCCTTCGTCAGCGTTGAGATCATATTGGCTGTTCAGAGCTATCATTGGTTCTGAAAATATATTGCTCTCATTATCCATTAGAAATCCAAGTCCCAGTTAAATACACAATATTTAATAATACGCATACGCTGTACCGATTTTCTGGCTCTATCTGTGATAAAAGAAAGAACATTTAACACTCCCATTTACACGAGAAGAGCCATTCAAGTTGTCAAGTTAAAGCTCACAGAACGAACTACGCGCTCTCCACGGCATTTGGAGTATTTTACTGCCGTCTTGACTGTGCGTAATGACGTGAGATGTTTATGGGCGTGATTTTGACAGACTGTAGTCATGGGATGTCAAACTGGACAGCATTATCTGTGTACTGTGTATCTAAGAGAAAAAGGGAGTATAGGCTAAGCATCACAAATTCACAATACATTCAACTTCAATCTACATAAGGATTTTGTCCAAGTTTATAATAATAAAAGCAATTTATTTTCCCTGAAGGCTTTACTACCATCTCACGGCCTCACATAGAATTACAATTACAAATTATTTGATAGTAGTATTCATACACTATAAACTATAAAAATGTAAACCATTAAAAGTAAAAAGGTTTAATACTACCGTAGTTAGAATAAAAATTTCATTGCATTTATTTGATCAGTTTGAATTTGAATCTTCTTAACACATACAATTAAGTAAAAAAGTATTGGGGTTATAAGATGTTGTTACATTTTTTTTTTATGTTTTTTTTTTTTTCAGAGTAAAAAAAAGAAACCTTTGAACTGTGTGTAGCATTGAATGAGATGTGTAAATGCAGGATAATTTCAGATAATCATTTAGATTTGCAGAGAAAACTGTAGTATTTTTGAATAATACATGAGTATTTGTGAATTAGACTAAAACTGGAAGAACACTGAGGCACAGGAACAGTATTTGCCTTCGAGTTATCATTAACTCATGATAATGTCTTCTGCCTCTACAGAATGACCTCAGCTCACACGTCGAGGGAGAATGGCGGTCCCAAAAACCCTGCAGGAGAGAAATAAAGAGGTAAGGACATGTATTATTCAAGAGGAATAAAAAAAAAAAACATTGAACAGGGAGGACAGGCAAGAAAAGGAGAGGAATGAGTAGCTAGAGAGCAAGGAGAGGGAGAAGGAAACATGAAAAGAGGCTGGGAGATAAAGAGAGTGAGAGGAGATACAACAAGGAGAAGTTTAAATGTACTGTATAACAGATTATGTAGTACTTTGATAATCTATACTTCAGTAAAATGAGAACACATTCATCTTTCAAATAAAGTTAAAATGTCCAGTATTGTCCCCAAAAAATAAATAAATGAATAAATAAAATAACATAATTGAAAATAAATATGTGCTTGTTTGGTGAGGTTGATGCCAAGAAGTGACAGTATTGTGGTTGTGATGGGCATTATTGCCTCCTCTGTTTCTCTAAACTCTATGGCTTTATTTATTTTGACTCATTTGTAAAGTTTGAAATTAAGGGAATCACAAACCCTGTATAATGAAAATAAATAAATAATTAAAACTTATATATGCTATTTATAAAATCAATTGTTTTAAAGCTATTCATTATTCTAGGGTTTTATTTTAGGAATAGGGCTTGCTTTTCTCTTGCAACCAGGAAGAAATTGGTCAAGACTACTTTCATGTCTCTTATGGACTATGGTGATTTTTTATATATGCATGCCCCTAATAAATATTTGCACCAATTGGATTCAGCTTATCATGGTGCACTGAGATTTATTACAGGGTGCAAACCCTTTACACATTGTTGCACTCTGTATAATCTAGTCCAGTGGCCCTCCCTTGCCCAGCGCAGGCTAACCCGGTGGCGATTGTTTATATATAAATCTATCATTGGGACATTACCTCCTTATTTATGTAGGCTTATGTCCTTCAAGGCCAGCTCTCGCTCTCTGCTGTCTAATGAAAATCTCCACCTGGTTGTGCCTAGGGCTCGTACAGAGTTAGGAAAGCAAGCATTTAGAATGTCTGCCCCATCAGCGTGGAACCGGTTACAGAATGACTTAAAACTTGTTAACTTGGTCTCCTTTGGTCAATTTAAGAGGCTAGTAAAGTACCGGGAAGCAGGCACAATGTCCCTGCTTCCCAAATTAGGATGTCTATGGTGACAATGGGATGTCATGATTTGCGTTGGTCGATTCATTGTACTGTTAATATATTATGTCTTGTATGTTCATTGTATTTATCATATTTTGTATTTTATGTGGAACTTTTATTGTGGCTTTCTTGGCCAGGGCTCCTTCGCAAAAGAGACTTGTTCTCAAAGGATTTCCCTGGTTAAGTAAAGGTTGAATAAAAAAAATAAAAATCTCAATTCTACTCAATGGCATTTGAAAAACATTTCAATAGTTTAATACCCCTGTGTATTTTTATTATACACATACAGATTATCATACAGATAACACAGTAGAGTTTAAAAATACAACTATACAAATATACAAATAAGAGCATGTAAAAAAAGTATATAAAAAGTTAATAAAAGCAGCACATGGTAGGTACATTTCTGTTTATAACTACAGCTATTACAAATATTCTTTGGTCCACATAATCAAACATTTGTTTTCAACTCAGTGAGTGAATGTGCCTCTTAATAGTGGCTCTGATTTTGTCAATTGCACCACCCAGTGGTCTGATATCATTGACCAAATCATCCACTTTGAAATGGGCGTTTCTGTGTCAGAATATATGTTTTTGTTTTGGCCTGTGTGATTTCACCCATTGCCAATGTACCCGAAAACCTGGGTTGCCAAAAAATTATATATATTGAATAGGATCCAGCTGGAGCACCACAAATTCCAGGAAACACAAGCCAGGCTACCCTGTCTGAGGCTAAAAGTGAGTGGCATAATATATATATATATATATATATATATATATATATATATATATATATATATATATATATATATATATATATATATACAGTACAGACCAAAAGTTTGGACACACCTTCTCATTCAAAGAGTTTTCTTTATCTTCATGACTATGAAAATTGTAGATTCACACTGAAGGCATCAAAACTATGAATTAACACATGTGGAATTATATAAGGAATTATATAAATCGAATTCCTTATATAATTCCTCATTTGTTAATTCATAGTTTTGATGCCTTCAGTGTGTATCTACAATTTTCATACTCATGAAAATAAAGAAAACTCTTTGAATGAGAAGGTGTGTCCAAACTTTTGGTCTGTACTGTATATAAAAATTACGGAGAGTCTGTAATTTAGTTAATTAATATATCATGTGTTTATCTTATAAATGTCGATTATGTCCATGTCTTTCACATTTTATTACTTAAAGCTGCAGTCCGTAACTTTTTTGGGTTAAAAATGATCCAAAATCAATATTTGAGCAAGTACATAACCAGCCAGTGTTCGAAACTATTGCCTTACTTTAGCCTGATTTACAAAGGTTAATTAGGGCCCGAGCACCGAGGTGCGAGGACCCTCTTGTATCTGCTTTGTTTTTTATTATTATTAGGGCTCAAGCCTGGAGGGCGAGAGCCCTATTGTTTTCCTTAGGATTATTTTTTTTTTTTTTTTTTTTTTTTTTTATTCTTCTAATTTTTTTCTAAGGTTTCGGGGGCTTTTGGGGTCCTTAACATGCTCAAAAACTCTTGAAAATTGGCACACACCTTGGAACCTGCGGCCATTAGGGCCGGGCAGAGTCTGATACACGGGCGTGGCACAGGGGCTCTACAGCGCCCCCTGTAGTACCGAGGGCCATATATCATGCATACTTGCACATATACATATGAAACTTGGTACATATATATAACTCATCAAACCAAACAACTTTCACACTGCATGTCATAAGCTCCGCCCAACAGGAAGTTGGCTATTTAGGGTTTTATGAAAAACACATGCTCTGGAATTTGATATACTCCTCTGAGGAACTCCACCCGTTCACCACAAAACTCGGTGAACACGATCTCAAGACATTGGGGATGCTAAATTGCGAAGAGATTTTTGATATCTCGAACGGTTTGCCCGTGGCGAGGCGTTGAAATTATGGCGAGAAATGAGAAACAGGAAATGTATAATAACATCCACATACATTTGCCGAATTTGATTAAACTTAATTGGTTTGTTCGTTGTATGATACCGATCGTATATATGTGACTTTTAGGAGTCAAAGTTATAGCGCCACCAACTGGCAGCAGGAAGTGAATCATTTTCAGAACGCTTTGAATTCAGCATCTTATTTTTACTTGATTTGCTTCAAACTTCATCAGAATAATGACAAAACACGGCCGAAGACAATCTGTCGTGGGGATATTTATATCTAATATAGTGTTGCCATGGCAACGTGTCAAACTTGAATGTTCTGTTCTGGTGATTTTTAGGCAGATAACTAGCTCAGATTTACATGAAACTCGAAACAGATATCAGTATTAAAGATAGCTAGACCATGGCAAAAGCTTTTAAAAGGGCGTGGAAGAGGCACTCTATAGCGCCACCTTTTGTCAAAAGTGGGGGGATTAGTTTTAGCTACAGACACCAAACTTGGTACATAAATTGTTCTTATCAAGACGGACAACTTTCTAATTCGCAGTCATAAGCTACGACCAACAGGAAGTTGGCTATTTTGACTTGAATATGGAGTTTTGGGAATTTTCTTTTGTGAATTAATGCATACTCCTCCCAGGGGAAGTACACTATACACACCAAACTTTGTCTACATTAAGAAAAACCATTGAGGAACTTAAATTGCGAACGGATTTTGGTTAGCTTGAACGGTTTTGTCGTGGTGAATTTTTGAAATGACAGTAAAAAGGGAAACATTAATTGTCTTGTATGTTTAAATTGCAGCTTCCAAACACTTCAAAGCATTTTTTCATACAAAGATCAAATCATTCTGAGGAAATATGCATAGTTTCACGACTTTACAACACTGTATGGATAAAAGAAAATTAAAAAACTGTCAGACTTCTCAACTTACATGATCTCACTCTGGCCACCCTGTCTGTGTGAGGGAAGGGAGGGGGAGAGGGAGGGGGAGTGTGAGGGGGTTGGTGACTGTGACAGTGTGTGTGGACTGTAGGGAGGGGCTGTCTGGCAGAGAGAGAGAGAGAGAGAGACCTAATCATCCCTTTAATAATCAGAAGAAGAAAAAAAATCTGTATTTTAAATTGTTATTAGGGCTCAAGCCCGAAGGGGCGAAGAGCCCTATTGTTCTTCTAAGGATTATTCTTATTATTATTTTTTTTATTTTTTATTAAACCTTCCGGGGGTTTTTGGGGGTCTTAACATGCTCAAAAACTCTTGAAAATTGCCACACACATTGGAATCTGCGGCCAACAGGACGCCACAGAGACTGGGACCCGGGCGTGGCACAGGGGCTCTACAGCGCCCCCTGGAACGCAGTCAGAAATCATGAACCATAGCTCACACACACTTGCATATATTTATATGAAACTCAGTACACTTATAGATCTCTTTGAGCTGAACAACTTTCACACTTTATGTCATAAGCTCCGCCCAACAGGAAGTCAGCTATTCAGGGCGGTTTAAAAAAAACATGCTCTGGAATTTGAAATACTCCTCTGAGGTTTTCAACCCGTTCGCCACGAAACTCGGTGAACATGATCTCAAGACATTGAGGATGAAAAATTGCGAGGGGATTTTTGATATCTCGAACGGTTTGCCCGTGGCGAGGCGTGGAACTTATGGCGAGAAATGAGAAACAGGAAATGCCTAATAACATCCACATACATTGCCTGAGTTTGATCAAACTTCATCGGTTTGTTCGATGTATGATACCGATCGTATATATGTGATTATTAAGAGTCAACGTTATAGCGCCACCAACTGGCAGCAGGAAGTGAGTCATTTCCAAAATGCTTTGAATTCAGCATCTTATTTTTACTCGATTTGCTTCAAACTTCATCAGAATAATGACAAAACATGGCCGATGTAAATCTGTTGTGGGGATATTGATATCTTATATATTGTTGCCATGGCAACGTGTCAAACTTGAATATTCTGTTATGGTGATTTTGAGGCAGATAACAACCTCAGATTTACATGAAACTCAAAACACATATCAGTATTCTTGATAGCTAGACAATGGAAAAAGCTTTTAAAAGGGCGTGGAAGAGGCACTCTATAGCGCCACCTTTTGTCAAAAGTGGGGGGGTTAGTTTTAGCTACAGACACCAAACTCAGTACAAAAATTGTTCTTATCAACACGGACAACTTTCTAATTCACAGTCATCAGCTACGATCAACAGGAAGTCAGCTATTTTGATTTGAATGTGGATTTTTTTTTTACATTTAGCTGTGAATTAATGCATACTGCTCAGAGGAGAGTAACACTATACACACCAAACTTTGTCTACATGATGCCAAAACATTTTAAACAACTTAAATTGCCAATGGATTTTGGATAGCTTGAACGGTTTTGTCATGGTGATTTTTTTAAATGACAATAAAAATGGAATTATTAATTGTCCTGCATTTTTAAATTCCAAACACTTCAAAACCTTTTTTCATACAGAAAAAAAGTCATTCTGAGTAAATATGGATAGTTTCACGACTTTACAACACTGTATGGATAACAGAAAATTAAAAAACTGTCAGACATCTCATCTCACTCTGTCCCTCTGTTTGAGTATATGTGCTTCAGACTTCCATTGTCTGAGAGAAATAGCGCCCCTACAGGTTCAATTCCCGAACTTTTACTTTCACTTTTAAATCGGTTAAAAATACAAATACATACTTAGATTTAATTCACACTGACAAGCTAAACCAACATATCTGATTATTACCGGTTCAGGGCTCATGGATAAATTATTTCTGGCCAGAGATACGTGAGAAATAGGAGAGATGAATCACCGCTGTGATCACGAGCGTCTGGAGTAAAGAGCTCAGAAAAAACGAATTTATTCCTGTTTTAAAGCTTTTAAAAATAAATTATTACAGCGATATCACACAATCAACCAATTAGAACACACCAAGAGCTAAATTCAGATGTTTTTGAACTGTTTGTGTGAAAATGAAATATTTGTGGCTGCCTATCTGAAATCACGCCTCCGATCAGCGCGTACAGTGTCGAGCTCAAAACAAACGAATTTATTCTTGTTTAAGAGCTTTTTTAAATAAAATATTACCACAAATGCACACAATAAACCCATTGTAACACTACAAGAGCTAAATGCAGGTGTTTGTGACTCGTTTAAGTGTGCAAGACTATTTGACACCGCGAAACAGCCAATTGAACATAAACTGTTGAGAAATAAATCTGAAGTGGATCTACTGGATTTGAATATTAAGTGACCGCATATACCAGCTGCTTCTGTCTTCAATTTTAATCTATATAAAAAATGAAACTCATTCATCTTGTCTGCTTTTTTAATGTGTGTACGTATGTATTTATTATTTTGCTCTAACAAGAATTAATCTATATTTAATTAAATCAATTACATTTTATTTTACATTTTATTTGTCCATTTCTGCATCTAAACGCCTAAAAACATAAAACATGATCTATTATACTATTGTTAGCAATTTCTTTATCGTCCAATTTTTCTGGTGTACACACTTTTATTTTCATAATAAACTTGTTTGTTAGATTATACACAGTTACAGTGGTCTATAATAAATATTAACAGGTTTTATTCAAGCTGTTTAGAATGATTGCAGTAGGCTAATTTTTTTAAATGTAAATCAAAAAAAAAAAAAAATTAATAAAAAACATTGGAAAACAATAACTGTTGTACTTTTTTTATACATTTTGTATAATTTCATAGTTTATGCATTATAGTTATAAAAACAAATAAATGTAGCCACTCACATAGAAATAGGCCTTATCCTTTTCTGACAGTTTTAGGGATTTTTAAAAATCCTAAAAAACCTTATTTGTGCTGCAAATAATAATTTCAAACTCAAAAAGTAAATAGTCAGTTCATGCTTTATAAAGCCTTGTCCCAATATTAATAGTCAGTAGTAAGCAGTTTATAAATACAGCTATAAATAGCTTGTTTTTGGTTTATAAGCACATTTGTTAAAAAGGAGAGTAAAGGGTCAGTTATCTTCCTATGAAAAATAAAAAAATAAAAATAAACAAACAACAACACTGATTGATACAGAACTCAGAAATTCTATTGTGGATTTATGATAAAATCAGCCTGTAAATGATTTCATACTCCTCCAAGAAGACACAAGTAGTTCACACCAAACTTTTTTTAACATGAAGCCAATATACTGAGATGTTAAATTGCGAATGGGTTTAGGATAGCTTAAATGGTGTGGTCATAGCGATTTATTAAAGTAACATAAAAAAATACAATAGTTATTTTACTATATCTTTAATTTTTTTCATTCCAAACTCTTCATATTTTTTTATATACGTAGAAGTTATCATTTGAAGGAAGCACAGTAAGTTTAATAGCTTTATCATTTTCAAGAGCCAGCATAAAATTAAAACTATCATAACTTATAAATGAAGCTTGCAATTCTTAGTACCAATAATGGCCACCAGATGGAGGTATAGGATTACTTTTAAATAATTATTGTAGAAACAAGTATGATTTAAATCATTTATAGAAATCTTTCAAAGAAAAATAATATGAATTTTATGTATTTACTGATAAAATGACCCTCACTTTATTAGAATAACAAGCTGAAATATTGTGAACTGTATATTAAGAATAATTCTTTATAGGCTTTATGGACAGACACGTTTTGAGTGACTCTTGAAGGATCAGCACCACATCCTCTTTTACCACTGTTTAAAGAATTTATCTTACAGAACAGATGCAAATTAATTTTGGATAGCTTGAATGGTTTTGTCGTGGTGATTTTTTGAAATAACAGTAAAAAAGTAACCAGTAAATGTCTTTTATTTTTTTAAAGTGCAGCTTCTAAACACTTCAACAAAATGTACACATAGAAGTCATGCTGAGGAAATATGCATAGTTTCATGACTATACAACACTATATGGATGATAGAAAATTAAAAAACTACCATACATCTGATGTCACTCTGTCCCTCTGTCACTGTGGGTAATGTGTGTGTGTGTGTGTGTGTGTGTTTGTGTGTTAAGTGTGTGTGCTGAGTTTGTGTGAATGTGTGGGAGAGGGGATGGGCTTGGTGTCAGAGAGAGAGAGAGAGAGAGAGAGAGAGAGAGAGAGAGGGAGGGAGACTTAATCATCTCTTTAATCACCAGCAGAAAAAAAAAGCAATTTTGTGTTGTTGTTGTTTTTTCATCATTACAGCTTAAGAAATATCTTAGGCCTCAACATCAACTGTTGCTGCTTTATATAGCCATCTCCCAAAATTAATAGTCATTAGTAAGCATTTTATAAATACAGCTATAATTAAATTGTTCATGGTTTATATGCACATTTATTTTGAGGAGATTAAAGGCTGTAATCTTCCTAAAAAAAAAAAAAAAATAAAAAAAAAAAAATAAACAAACACAGAAACATTTATTTCAAGATGCAATAAAAGAAAACTGTACACTATATATACATATATATACAATTGCATAAGTTTATATTTAATTTTTTTTATCAAGTGTACAGCTAATAATAATAATAATAATAATAATAATAATAATAATAATAATAATAATGCATTTTATTTAAGGCGCCTTTCAAACCACTCAAGGTCACCGTACAACAAGTAACAACAGTAACAATATTAAAACAAAAAATAACAGCAAATAACAATGTCAATAAAAAACCACAATAATATTAGAATAGCACAACATATTGTGGAATACTATATTAAGACTTTATATATAGGCTTTATGAACAGATAGGTTTTGAGAGATGCTTGAAGTACTAGCATCACCTCCTCTTGTACGACGGTTTGAGGAATATATCTTCCAGATAGTACCGCCGCTCCCTATATGCAGAATACGCAGTCTTCGTAGGGCACCAACTCCCAGAGGAGGCACCATCCCAGTAAAATAAAACATGCGCCATTCTCCCATCCGCGCTCGCGACCGCTCGGACATTTGCGGATGAATGTTCGTAATTGATGGATGGACATCTATGCCCGGGTAAAAGTCATCAGCAATCCGGCACAGAGAAAAGAAAAATAAAGTAAAAAACAAAACAAAAACAGGCATAAATTTGGCTTGACATTGGACATTCGAGAGTCTCAAATTTAGGGACCGTCTCTTAAGTTACATGTGATATTGTTATACAATTTTCTAACGTCAGTAGCATTTGAAGAGAATGACTTACAGTCATAAAAACAACTGTAATTGTTCATCTAGGTGACAGCTATAATGCACCATTAAATTGAATGTTTGATATTTATTAAAACAAACTGTAAGTCATATGTAAATTATGCTACTTTTTCACATGGACTCAAAAGCAAATTTGAAGCTCAATAGCATTTGAGGAGAAAGACTTGCAGTCATAAAACAATTTTAATGTGTTAATTTAGGTGTCAGCTACAATGTACACCTTATACATTTATATATATATTAAAATAAAGTGTTACTAAAGTTATATATATTGTTCTGTGTATGTGATTTCAAAGTCTAGACGGGTCGGATTAACCCTTTAACTGCCATATCCCTTAAAATTTGATTGCCAGAGGGTTACTGTAAATGCTTATGCCCGCTGGGCACAGTTTTCCCGATGCCACCGGGGTGGCGTTGCACTGACGGCTTGAGCCCGCCATCGCTGCTTGCAGCTATATTCTTTTTCTTATTATTAGGGCCCGAGCACCGATGGTGTGAGGACCCTCTTGGAATTGCTCCGTTTATTATTATTAGGGCCCGAGCACCGATGGTGTGAGGACCCTCTTGGAATTGCTCCGTTTATTATTATTATTATTATTAGGGCCCGAGCACCGATGGTGTGAGGACCCTCTTGGAATTGCTCCGTTTATTATTATTAGGGCCCGAGCACCGAGGTGCGAGGACCCTCTTGTATCTGCTTTGTTTTTTATTATTATTATTAGGGCTCAAGCCCAAAGGGCGAGAGGCCTATTGTTTTCCTTAGGATTATTTTTTATTATTATTATTATTATTATTATTATTATTATTATTTTTTTCCAACGTCTCGGGGGCTTTTGGGGCCCTTAACGTGCTTAAAAAGTCTTGAAAATTGGCACACAGATTGGAACCTGCGGCCATTAGGGCCGGGCAGAGACTGATACACGGGCGTGGCACAGGGGCTCTACAGCGCCCCCTGGAATATGGAGGGCCATATATCATACATTCTTGCTCGTAGACGTATGAAACTCGGTACACATATAAATCTCATCAATCCAAACAACTTTTGTATTGCATATCATAGGCTCCGCCCAACAGGAAGTTGGCTATTTAGGGTTTAGTATTCAAATTTTTCGTCAAAGTTGTGGGGGCTTTTGGGGTCCTTAACATACTCAAAAACTCTTGAAAATTTGCGCACACTTTGGAATCTGTGGCCTTTAGGAGCCTGCAGAGGCTGGGACCCGGGCGTGGCACAGGGGCTCTACGGCGCCCCCTGGAACACAGTCAGAAATGTTGATGTATAGCTCACACATACTTGCACATATTCATATGAAACTCAGTACACATATAGATCTCATCGTGCCGAACAACTTTCGTATTGCATGTCATAGGCTCCACCCAACAGGAAGTCAGCTATTTAGAGTTATGTAAAAAGCGCATGCTCTGGAATTTGAAATACTTGTCATAGGTTTTTTTCTCGATTGTCGCCAAACTCGGTCAACATGATCTCAAGACACTGGGGATGAAAAATTGCCAGGGGATTTTTGATATCTCGAACGGTTTGCTCGTGGCGAGGCGTTGAAATTATGGCGAGAAATGAGAAACAGGAAGTGTCTAATACCGTCCACATACATTTCCTGATTTTAATCAAACTTCATCAGATTATTCGTTGTATGATGTCGATCGCATATATGTGACTATTAGGAGTCAAAGTTATAGCGCCACCAACTGGCAGAAGGAAGTGTGTCATTTTCAAAATGATTTGAATTCAGCATCTTATTATTACTCAATTTGCTTCAAACTTCATCAGAATAATGTTAAAACACAGCCGATATAAATCTGCAAGGGGGATATTGATATCTAAAAAATTGTTGGCGTGGCAACATGTCAAACTGGAATACTTCTCAGGTGATTTTGAGGCAAATAACATACTTAGAATTTCACAAAACTCTGAACACACATCAGTATTTCTGATAGGAACTTAAATTGTGAATGGATTTTGGATAGCTTGAATGGTTTTGCCGTGGTGATTTTTTTAAATGACCTTACAAAGGGAATCATTATTGTATTTTTAAATTGCAGCTTCCAAACACGTCAAAGAATTTTTTCATACAGATGAAAAAGTCATTCTGAGGAAATATGCATAGTTTCACGACTTTACAACACTGTATGGATAACAGAAAATTAAAAAAACTGTCAGACATCTCATCTCACTCTGTCCCTCTGTTTGAGTATATGTGCTTCAGACTTCCATTGTCTGAGAGAAATAGCGCCCCTACAGGTTCAATTCCCGAACTTTTACTTTCACTTTTAAATCGGTTAAAAATACAAACAAATACTTAGATTTAATTCACACTGACAAGCTAAACCAACATATCTGATTATTACCGGTTCAGGGCTCATGGATAAATTATTTCTGGCCAGAGATACGTGAGAAATAGGAGAGATGAATCACCGCTGTGATCACGAGCGTCTGGAGTAAAGAGCTCAGAGAAAACGAATTTATTCCTGTTTTAAAGCTTTTAAAAATAAATTATTACAGCGATATCACACAATCAACCAATTAGAACACACCAAGAGCTAAATTAAGATGTTTTTGAACTGTTTGTGTGAAAATGAAATATTTGCAGCTGCCTATCTGAAATCACCGCCTCCGATCAGCGCGTACAGTGTCCAGCTCAAAACAAACGAATTTATTCTTGTTTAAGAGCTTTTTTAAATAAAATATTACCACAAATGCACACAATAAACCCATTGTAACACTACAAGAGCTAAATGCAGGTGTTTGTGACCTGTTTAAGTGTGCAAGACTATTTGAAAGCGCGACTGGCAGAATAACATATCTCTCGAGCTGCAGGTTTCTGTCTTTCGTCGTACGAACGAACACATCACGGACAAGATTATTTCAAAACACATAATAGCTTGGCGAATATAAACGAAAACAGCCACGTGAACATAAACTGGATCTACTGGACTTGAATATTAAAGTGACCACATTTACCACTTGCTTCTGTCTTCAATTTTAATCTATATAAAAAAGGAAACTCATTCGACTTGGCTGCTTTTTTAATGTGTGCGTATTTATTTATTTACCTTTTTATACATTTTGTATAATTTCATAGTTTGTGTATTACAATTATAAAAACAAAAATAAATTTAGCCACTCAGATAGAAATAGCTTAGGCCTTATCCTTTTTCTGACAGTTTTAGGGATTTTTAAAAATCCTAAAAAAACTTATTTGTGCTGCAAATAATAAGTTCAAACTCATTTGATACTGACCTATGACATCCTGTGACATTATATTTATTTTAACTTACATAATCTCATGGATGTAACAGTAACTCTGTTCAGCTCACAGATCAATACTAAGCTGTAATGCAAGCAGAACTTTCACAAATGCTTATGAGTCATTTAAGGATTTGATAACACTGTAAAATAATGTCTAATTTGTTAACATTAGCAAATGCATTGATAACACTTTATAATAACTGCACTCATTAGTAAATAGTCAGTTCATGCTTTATAAAGCCTTGTCCCAATATTAATAGTCAGTAGTAAGCAGTTTATAAATACAGCTATAAATAGCTTGTCCTTGGTTTATAAGCACATTTATTAAAAAGGAGAGTAAAGGGTCAGTTATCTTCCTATGAAAAATAAAAGATAAAAATAAACAAACAACAACACAGATTGAAACAGAACTCAGAAATTTTATTGTGGATTTATGATAAAATCAGCCTGTAAATGAATTCATACTCCTCCTCATACTATTCCATACTCCTTTTTCAACATGATGCCAATATACTGAGATGTTAAATTGTGAATGGGTTTAGGATAGCTTAAATGGTGTTGCCATAGAGATTTATTAAAGTAACATAAAAAATACAATAGTTATTTTACTATATCTTTAAAATTTTTCATTATAACTCTTCATAATTTTTTATATAAGTAGAAGTCATCATTTGAAGGAAGCACAGTAAGTTGTTTCATAGCTTTATCATTTTCAAGAGCCAGCATAAAATTAAAACTATCATAACTTATAAATCAAGCTTGCAATTCTTAGTACCAATAATGGCCACCAGAGGGAGCTATAGGATTACTTTTAAATAATTATTGTAGAAACGAGTATGATTTTAATCATTTATAGAAATCTTTCAAAAAAAAAAAAAATGAATTGTATGTATTTTACTGATAAAATGACCCTCACTTAATTAGAATAACAAGCTGAAGTATTGTGAACTGTATATTAAGAAAAATTCTTTATAGGCTTTATGGACAGATACGTTTTGAGTGACTCTTGAAGGTTCAGCACCACATCCTCTTTTACCACTGTTTAAAGAATTAATCTTACAGAACAGGTGTGAATGAATTTTGGATAGCTTGAATGGTTTTGTCGTGGTGATTTTTTGAAATAATAGTAAAAAAGGAACCAGTAAATGTCTTTTTATTTTTTTAAAGTGCAGCTTCTAAACACTTAAAAAAAAAATGTACACATAGAAGACCAGTCATTCTGACGCATGTTTCCTCAGAATGACTGGTCTCATGACCATAGTTTCATGACTATACAACACTATATGGATGATAGAAAATTAAAAAAACTATCATACATCTGATGTCACTCAGTCCCACTGTCACTGTGGGTAATGTGTGTGTGTGTGTGTGTGTGTGTGTGTGTTAAGTGAATTAGGTGTGAAACTATCAGGGTGCATTTAGTCTCCAGCGCCAACATTTTACAGAACTGCCACTTTCCTGGAGTCTCCAGAATTACTCGGTGTCCGGCTCTGAGAGACTTAAGATCCCAAAAAATGATTTAATTAGAATACCATGAAGTATTGTGAAATACTATATATTAAGGCTTTATATATAGGCTTTATGAACAGATTAGAGTGACTCGTGAAGGACCAGCACCACCTCCTCTTGTTCGATGGTTTGAGGAATATATCTTCCAGAATCCAGGATTAAGATTTAGGAGCTCATTTTTATTCCACCTCCTTTCCTGAAAAGTCTGTCTTGCAGAATTGACTAAAAATTAATCTTCACATTAATTCCTAATTATTTTGCAATTCTTTTTGTCAGTTCTTCTTGACCTGTTTTTCTCTTCCAGCTTTCCTGGACTATTGTATAGCACTCATAAATGATTAAATAAAAAATAATGGTAGTTATTAAGATTGATATGGTTTGGAATTGGTAAAATGTGCTTGGAAAAAAATCACAATAAAACAATGTTTTAATGTTTAAGTTTGGAATATTAACTGACATGAATGAATGCTATATAAATATTGTTCATGTTAACATAATGTTTATAAATGGCATCTTATTGTAAAGTGTTACTAAAGTTATATATATATATATATATATTGTTCTGTGAATGTGATTTTAAAGTCTAGATGATTCGGATTAACCCTTTAACTGCCATATCCTTTAAAACCTCACTGCCAGAGGGATATTGTGAATGCATTTGCCCGCTGGGCACAGTTTACCTGATGCCACCGGGGTGGCGATGGCACTGGTGGCTTGAGCCCGCCATCGCTGCTTGCAGCTATATTTCTTCTTCTTCTTCTTCTTCTTCTCCCGAATGAATCGCATTTTTGAGGGCTTTAACATGCTCAAAAAGTCATGAAACTTTGCACACGCGTCAAACCTGGTGAAAATTTTCGTCTGATATAGGATTCAGAAGAGGGTGTGGCAAAATGGCTCGACAGCGCCACCTATACCAAGAAAATCAACAGCCTTCCAGCTATGTTTCACGTACATGCACGAAAATTGGCACACATATGTAACACACCAATACCTACAAAAAAGACTCTTGGAGCGAAATTCTAAACCCAACAGGAAGTCGGTTATTTTTAATATTATGAGCATATTTTGTGTAATTTTGGTCATTTCCATGTGTTGTATTTTAACGAACTCCTCCTAGAGAGTTCTTCAAATCAACACCAAATTTGGTATGCCTAATCTAAAGGCTTTTGCGATGTTAAATTGCGAAGATCCTGACTTTTCGTTGAAGGGCGTGTCCGTGGCGGCCTGGCGAATTTCGATGATTCGCCATGAAAAATGAAGTTGCTATAACTCACACATACAATGACCAATCTGCCCCAAACTTCACATGTTTGATGAGACTCCGAACCTGAACAGATTGACATGCCCATATTCAGTTATAGTCATAGCGCCACCTATTGGCAACAGGAAGTGACATATTTTACGCTGCGACGAACTACTCCTAGAAATTTTATGACATCAATGTCTTTTTTGTGGTCAGTCTAATCTAAAGGCCTGTGCGATGTTCAGTTGTGAAGATCTTGAGTTTTCGTTAAAAGGCTTGTTCATGGCGCCGCAATGAAGTTCGATGTCTCGCCATGCGAATAAAAGATGTTATAACTCAGGCATAAGATGTCCGATCTTCCCCAAACTTCACATGTGTGATAAGAGTCCTGGCCTGAACAGATCTTCAGGCCAATATTCCACCGGGTGTGGCAGAATGGCTCTATAGCGCCACCTATACACTTTCAACGGAGTGCGCCTCGAGCTATGTTTCACGTACATGTACAAAAATTGGTACACACATGTAACACTCCAATACCTACAAAAAAGTCTCTTGGTACGAAATCCGGATCCCAACAGGAAGTCGGTTATTTTGAATTTTCCCTTCAAAATTGCTGTTGTTTTTGCCATTTTCAGGGGTTGTACTTTAACGAACTCCTCCTAGAGATTTATTCAGATCAACACCAAACTTGGTCAGTGTAATCTAAAGCCCTTTGCGATAATAAATTGCGAAGGACTTGAGGTTGCGTTAAAGGGCGGGTCCATGGCGGCCTGACAAATTTCGATGTTTCGCCATGAAAAAGGAAGTTGCTGTAACTCAGACATACAATGTCCAATCTGCCCCAAACTTCACATGTTGGATAAGACTCTTGACCTGAACAGATCTACATGCCAATATTCAGTTATAGTCATAGCGCCACCTATTGGCAACAGGAAGTTACATATTTTACACTGCGACAAACTACTCCTAGAAATTTTATGACATCAATGTCTTTTTTGTGGTCAGTCTAATCTAAAGACCTGTGTGATGTTTAGTTGTGAAGATCTTGAGTTTTTGTTAAAAGGTGTGTCCATGGCGCCGTGATGAAGTTCAATGTCTCGCCATGGGAATAAAAGATGTTATAACTCAGGCATAAAATGTCCGATCTTGCCCAAACTTCACTTGTGTGATAAGGGTCCTGGCCTGGACAGATCTGAAGGCCAATATTCCATCGAGTGTGGCAAAATGGCTCAATAGCGCCACCTATACACTTTCAACGGAGTGCGTATACACTTTAAACGGAGTGCGCCTTGAGCTATGTTTCACGTACATGTACAAAAATCGGTACACATATGTAACACACCAATATCTACGAAAAAGTCTCTTGGTACGAAGTCCGAATCCCAACAGGAAGTCAGTTATTTGGAATATTCTCTGCAAAATTAGTGTTGTTTTGGCCATTTTCAGGGGTTGTACTTTAACGAACTCCTCCTAGATATTTATTCAGATCAACACCAAACTTGGTCAGTGTAATCTAAAGCCTTTTGCGATCTTAAATTGCGAAGATCTTGAGGTTTCGTTAAAGGGCGTGTCCATGGCGGCCTGACAAATTTCATTGTTTCGCCATGAAATAGGATGTTGTTGTAACTCAGGCATAAAATGTCCAATCCTCCCCAAACCTCAGATGTTCGATAAAAGTCCTGCCCTGAACACATCTGAAGGCCAATATTCCATTATAATGATAGCGCCACCTGCTGGCAACAGGAAGATTGGCACATATATGGAATAAACATTGATATATTCTACTTATATTTATGAGTTTAAACGCATATTTCTCACCGTTCACCTATTAACTAAAGCCACTCGCTGCCGGTGAGCCCGGGTGCGAGGGCCCGTTCATCGCTGCTTGCAGCTTTAATTCTTCTTATTATTATTCTTCTTCTCTAAGATGAATCGCATTTTTGAGGGCCTAAACATGCTCGAAAAGTCATGAAACTTTGCACACACCTCAGAACTGGCGAAAATTTACGTCTGATATGGGTTTCAGAAGTGGGTGTGCCAAAATGGCTCAACAGCGCCACCTATACACGTTCAACGGTGTGCGCCTCGAGCTACGTTTCATGTACATGTATGAAAATCGGTATACACATGTAACTCTCCAATACCTACAAAAAAGTCTCTTGGAGCAAAATCCGAAACCCAACAGGAAGTCGGTTATTTCAAATATTATGAGCAAATTTTGTGTCATTTTTGTCATTTCCATGCGTTGTATTTTAACGAACTCCTCCTAGAGATTAATTCAGATCAACACCAAATTTGGTATGCCTAATCTAAAGTCCTTTGCGATGTTAAATTGCGAAGCTTTTGAGTTTTCGTTGAAGGGCCTGTGTGTGGCGGCCTGGCGAATTTCGATGATTCGCCATGAAACAGGAAGTTGCTATAACTCAGACATACAATGACCAATCTGCCCCAAACTTCACCTGTTGGATGAGACTCCTGTCCTGAACAGTTTGACACGACAATATTCAGTTATAGTCATAGCGCCACCTATTGGCAACAGGAAGTTACATATTTTACGCTGCGAAGAACTACTCCTAGAAATTTTTGACATCAATGTCTTTTTTGTCGTCAGTCTAATCTAAAGGCCTGTACCATGTTAAAATGAGAAGATCTTGAGTTTTCGTTAAAGGGCGTGTCCATGGCGCCATGTCAAAGTTCGATGTCTCGCCATGGGAGTAGAAGTTGCTGTAACTCAGTCATAAAATATCAGATCTTGCCCAGACTTCAAATGTTTGATAAGAGTACTGACCTGAACACATCTGGAGGCTAATATTCCATTGGGTGTGGCAAAATGGCTCGATAGCGCCACCTATACATTTTCAATGGAGTGCGCCTCGAGCTACATGTCATATACATGTACGAAAATCGGTAAACATATGTAACACACCAATAGCTACAAAAAAGTCTCTTGGTACGAAATCCGAATCCCAACAGGAAGTCGGTTATTTTTAATTTTCCCTGCAAAATTGGTGTTGTTTTTGTCATTTTCAGGGGTTGTATTTTAACGAACTCCTCCTAGAGATTTATTCAGATCAACACCAAACTTGGTCAGTGTAATCTAAAGCCCTTTGCCATGTTAAATTGCGAAGGAATTGAGGTTTCGTTAAAGGGCGTGTCCATGGCGGCCTGACAAATTTCGATGATTCGCCGTGAAAAATGATGGTGCTATAACTCAGACATACAATGTCCAATCCGCCCCAAACTTCACATTTTTGTTAAGACTCTTCACCTGAACAGATCTACATGCCAATATTCAGTTATAGTCATAGCGCCACCTATTGGCAACTGGAAGTGACATATTTTACACTGTGACAAACTACTCCTAGAAATTTTATGACATCAATGTCTTTTTTGTGGTCAGTCTAATCTAAAGACCTGTGTGATGTTTAGTTGTGAAGATCTTGAGTTTTTGTTAAAAGGCATGTCCATGTCGCCATGACGAAGTTCGATGTCTCGCCATGGGAATAAAAGATGTTATAACTCAGGCATAAAATGTCCGATCTTGCCCAAACTTCACATGTGTGATAAGGGTCCTGGCTTGAACACATCTGAAGGCCAATATTCCATTATAACGATAGCGCCACCTGCTGGCAACAGGAAGATTGGCACACATATGGAATAAACTTTGATGTATTGCACTTATATTTATGAGTTTAAATGCATATTTCTCAACGTTCACCTTTTTACTAAAGCCACACGATGGTGGTGAGCCCGGGTGTGAGGGCCCGTTCATCGCTGCTTGCAGCTTTAATTCTTCTTCTTCTTCTTCTTCTTCTCCCGAATGAATCGCATTTTTGAGGGCTTTAACATGCTCAAAAAGTCATGAAACTTTGCACACGCTTCAAACCTGGTGAAAATTTTCGTCTGATATAGGATTCAGAAGAGGGTGTGGCAAAATGGCTCGACAGCGCCACCTATACCAAGAAAATCAACAGCCTTCCAGCTATGTTTCACGTACATGCACGAAAATTGGCACACATATGTAACACACCAATACCTACAAAAAAGACTCTTGGAGCGAAATTCTAAACCCAACAGGAAGTCGGTTATTTTTAATATTATGAGCATATTTTGTGTAATTTTGGTCATTTCCATGTGTTGTATTTTAACGAACTCCTCCTAGAGAGTTCTTCAAATCAACACCAAATTTGGTATGCCTAATCTAAAGGCCTTTGCGATGTTAAATTGCGAAGATCCTGACTTTTCGTTGAAGGGCGTGTCCGTGGCGGCCTGGCGAATTTCGATGATTCGCCATGAAAAATGAAGTTGCTATAACTCACACATACAATGACCAATCTGCCCCAAACTTCACATGTTTGATGAGACTCCGAACCTGAACAGATTGACATGCCCATATTCAGTTATAGTCATAGCGCCACCTATTGGCAACAGGAAGTGACATATTTTACGCTGCGACGAACTACTCCTAGAAATTTTATGACATCAATGTCTTTTTTGTGGTCAGTCTAATCTAAAGGCCTGTGCGATGTTCAGTTGTGAAGATCTTGAGTTTTCGTTAAAAGGCTTGTTCATGGCGCCGCGACGAAGTTCGATGTCTCGCCATGCGAATAAAAGATGTTATAACTCAGGCATAAGATGTCCGATCTTCCCCAAACTTCACATGTGTGATAAGAGTCCTGGCCTGAACAGATCTTCAGGCCAATATTCCACCGGGTGTGGCAGAATGGCTCTATAGCGCCACCTATACACTTTCAACGGAGTGCGCCTCGAGCTATGTTTCACGTACATGTACAAAAATTGGTACACACATGTAACACTCCAATACCTACAAAAAAGTCTCTTGGTACGAAATCCGGATCCCAACAGGAAGTCGGTTATTTTGAATTTTCCCTTCAAAATTGCTGTTGTTTTTGCCATTTTCAGGGGTTGTACTTTAACGAACTCCTCCTAGAGATTTATTCAGATCAACACCAAACTTGGTCAGTGTAATCTAAAGCCCTTTGCGATAATAAATTGCGAAGGACTTGAGGTTTCGTTAAAGGGCGGGTCCATGGCGGCCTGACAAATTTCGATGTTTCGCCATGAAAAAGGAAGTTGCTGTAACTCAGACATACAATGTCCAATCTGCCCCAAACTTCACATGTTGGATAAGACTCTTGACCTGAACAGATCTACATGCCAATATTCAGTTATAGTCATAGCGCCACCTATTGGCAACAGGAAGTTACATATTTTACACTGCGACAAACTACTCCTAGAAATTTTATGACATCAATGTCTTTTTTGTGGTCAGTCTAATCTAAAGACCTGTGTGATGTTTAGTTGTGAAGATCTTGAGTTTTTGTTAAAAGGTGTGTCCATGGCGCCGTGATGAAGTTCAATGTCTCGCCATGGGAATAAAAGATGTTATAACTCAGGCATAAAATGTCCGATCTTGCCCAAACTTCACTTGTGTGATAAGGGTCCTGGCCTGGACAGATCTGAAGGCCAATATTCCATCGAGTGTGGCAAAATGGCTCAATAGCGCCACCTATACACTTTCAACGGAGTGCGAATACACTTTAAACGGAGTGCGCCTTGAGCTATGTTTCACGTACATGTACAAAAATCGGTACACACATGTAACACACCAATATCTACGAAAAAGTCTCTTGGTACGAAGTCCGAATCCCAACAGGAAGTCAGTTATTTGGAATTTTCTCTGCAAAATTAGTGTTGTTTTGCCCATTTTCAGGGGTTGTACTTTAACGAACTCCTCCTAGATATTTATTCAGATCAACACCAAACTTAGTCAGTGTAATCTAAAGCCTTTTGCGATCTTAAATTGCGAAGATCTTGAGGTTTCGTTAAAGGGCGTGTCCATGGCGGCCTGACAAATTTCATTGTTTCGCAATGAAATAGGATGTTGTTGTAACTCAGGAATAAAATGTCCAATCCTCCCCAAACCTCACATGTTCGATAAAAGTCCTGCCCTGAACACATCTGAAGGCCAATATTCCATTATAATGATAGCGCCACCTGCTGGCAACAGGAAGATTGGCACATATATGGAATAAACATTGATATATTCTACTTATATTTATGAGTTTAAACGCATATTTCTCACCGTTCACCTATTAACTAAAGCCACTCGCTGCCGGTGAGCCCGGGTGCGAGGGCCCGTTCATCGCTGCTTGCAGCTTTAATTAGGGCTCAAGCCTGGAGGGCGAGAGCCCTATTGTTTTCCTTAGGATTATTTTTTTTTTTTTTTTTTTTTTTTTTATTCTTCTAATTTTTTTCTAAGGTTTCGGGGGCTTTTGGGGTCCTTAACATGCTCAAAAAACTCTTGAAAATTGGCACACACCTTGGAACCTGCGGCCATTAGGGCCGGGCAGAGTCTGATACACGGGCGTGGCACAGGGGCTCTACAGCGCCCCCTGTAGTACCGAGGGCCATATATCATGCATACTTGCACATATACATATGAAACTTGGTACATATATATAACTCATCAAACCAAACAACTTTCACACTGCATGTCATAAGCTCCGCCCAACAGGAAGTTGGCTATTTAGGGTTTTATGAAAAACACATGCTCTGGAATTTGATATACTCCTCTGAGGAACTTCACCCGTTCACCACAAAACTCGGTGAACACGATCTCAAGACATTGGGGATGCTAAATTGCGAAGAGATTTTTGATATCTCGAACGGTTTGCCCGTGGCGAGGCGTTGAAATTATGGCGAGAAATGAGAAACAGGAAATGTATAATAACATCCACATACATTTGCCGAATTTGATTAAACTTAATTGGTTTGTTCGTTGTATGATACCGATCGTATATATGTGACTTTTAGGAGTCAAAGTTATAGCGCCACCAACTGGCAGCAGGAAGTGAATCATTTTCAGAACGCTTTGAATTCAGCATCTTATTTTTACTTGATTTGCTTCAAACTTCATCAGAATAATGACAAAACACGGCCGAAGACAATCTGTCGTGGGGATATTTATATCTAATATAGTGTTGCCATGGCAACGTGTCAAACTTGAATGTTCTGTTCTGGTGATTTTTAGGCAGATAACTAGCTCAGATTTACATGAAACTCGAAACAGATATCAGTATTAAAGATAGCTAGACCATGGCAAAAGCTTTTAAAAGGGCGTGGAAGAGGCACTCTATAGCGCCACCTTTTGTCAAAAGTGGGGGGATTAGTTTTAGCTACAGACACCAAACTTGGTACATAAATTGTTCTTATCAAGACGGACAACTTTCTAATTCGCAGTCATAAGCTACGACCAACAGGAAGTTGGCTATTTTGACTTGAATATGGAGTTTTGGGAATTTTCTTTTGTGAATTAATGCATACTCCTCCCAGGGGAAGTACACTATACACACCAAACTTTGTCTACATTAAGAAAAACCATTGAGGAACTTAAATTGCGAACGGATTTTGGTTAGCTTGAACGGTTTTGTCGTGGTGAATTTTTTGAAATGACAGTAAAAAGGGAAACATTAATTGTCTTGTATGTTTAAATTGCAGCTTCCAAACACTTCAAAGCATTTTTTCATACAAAGATCAAATCATTCTGAGGAAATATGCATAGTTTCACGACTTTACAACACTGTATGGATAAAAGAAAATTAAAAAACTGTCAGACTTCTCAACTTACATGATCTCACTCTGGCCACCCTGTCTGTGTGAGGGAAGGGAGGGGGAGAGGGAGGGGGAGTGTGAGGGGGTTGGTGACTGTGACAGTGTGTGTGGACTGTAGGGAGGGGCTGTCTGGCAGAGAGAGAGAGAGAGAGAGACCTAATCATCCCTTTAATAATCAGAAGAAGAAAAAAAATCTGTATTTTAAATTGTTATTAGGGCTCAAAGCCCGAAGGGGCGAAGAAGCCCTATTGTTCTTCTAAGGATTATTCTTATTATTATTTTTTTATTTTTTATTAAACCTTCCGGGGGTTTTTGGGGGTCTTAACATGCTCAAAAACTCTTGAAAATTGCCACACACATTGGAATCTGCGGCCAACAGGACGCCACAGAGACTGGGGACCCGGGCGTGGCACAGGGGCTCTACAAGCGCCCCCTGGAACGCAGTCAGAAATCATGAACCATCAGCTCACACACACTTGCATATATTTATATGAAACTCAGTACACTTATAGATCTCTTTGAGCTGAAACAACTTTCACACTTTTATGTCATAAGCTCCGCCCAACAGGAAGTCAGCTATTCAGGGCGGTTTAAAAAAACATGCTCTGGAATTTGAAAATACTCCTCTGAGGTTTTCAACCCGTTCGCCACGAAACTCGGTGAACATGATCTCAAGACATTGAGGATGAAAAATTGCGAGGGGATTTTTGATATCTCGAACGGTTTGCCCGTGGCGAGGCGTGGAACTTATGGCGAGAAATGAGAAACAGGAAATGCCTAATAACATCCACATACATTGCCTGAGTTTGATCAAACTTCATCGGTTTGTTCGATGTATGATACCGATCGTATATATGTGATTATTAAGAGTCAACGTTATAGCGCCACCAACTGGCAGCAGGAAGTGAGTCATTTCCAAAATGCTTTGAATTCAGCATCTTATTTTTACTCGATTTGCTTCAAACTTCATCAGAATAATGACAAAACATGGCCGATGTAAATTGTTGTGGGGATATTGATATCTTATATATTTGTTGCCATGGCAACGTGTCAAACTTGAATATTCTGTTATGGTGATTTTGAGGCAGATAACAACCTCAGATTTACATGAAACTCAAAACACATATCAGTATTCTTGATAGCTAGACAATGGAAAAAGCTTTTAAAAGGGCGTGGAAGAGGCACTCTATAGCGCCACCTTTTGTCAAAAGTGGGGGGGTTAGTTTTAGCTACAGACACCAAACTCAGTACAAAAAATTTTCTTATCAACACGGACAACTTTCTAATTCACAGTCATCAGCTACGATCAACAGGAAGTCAGCTATTTTGATTTGAATGTGGATTTTTTTTTACATTTAGCTGTGAATTAATGCATACTGCTCAGAGGAGAGTAACACTATACACACCAAACTTTGTCTACATGATGCCAAAACATTTTAAACAACTTAAATTGCCAATGGATTTTGGATAGCTTGAACGGTTTGTCATGGTGATTTTTTTAAATGACAATAAAAATGGAATTATTAATTGTCCTGCATTTTTAAATTCCAAACACTTCAAAACCTTTTTTCATACAGAAAAAAAGTCATTCTGAGTAAATATGGATAGTTTCACGACTTTACAACACTGTATGGATAACAGAAAATTAAAAAACTGTCAGACATCTCATCTCACTCTGTCCCTCTGTTTGAGTATATGTGCTTCAGACTTCCATTGTCTGAGAGAAATAGCGCCCCTACAGGTTCAATTCCCGAACTTTTACTTTCACTTTTAAATCGGTTAAAAATACAAAATCATACTTAGATTTAATTCACACTGACAAGCTAAACAACATATCTGATTATTACCGGTTCAGGGCTCATGGATAAATTATTTCTGGCCAGAGATACGTGAGAAATAGGAGAGATGAATACCGCTGTGATCACGAGCGTCTGGAGTAAAGAGCTCAGAAAAAACGAATTTATTCCTGTTTTAAAGCTTTTAAAAATAAATTATTACAGCGATATCACACAATCAACCAATTAGAACACACCAAGAGCTAAATCAGATGTTTTGAACTGTTGGTGTGAAAATGAAATATTTTGCTGCCTATCTGAAATCACGCCTCCGATCAGCGCGTACAGGTCGAGCTCAAAACAAACGAATTTATTCTGTTTTAAGAGCTTTTTTAAATAAAATATTACCACAAATGCACACAATAAACCCATTGTAACACTACAAGAGCTAAATGCAGGTTTTTGTGACTCGTTTAAGTGTGCAAGACTATTTGACACCGCGAAACAGCCAACTTGAACATAAACGTTGAGAAATAAATCTGAAGTGGATCTACTGGATTTGAATATTAAGTGACCGCATATACCAGCTGCTTCTGTCTTCAATTTTAATCTATAAAAAAAATGAAACTCATTCATCTTGTCTGCTTTTTTAATGTGTGTACGTATGTATTTTATTATTTTGCTCTAACAAGAATTAATCTATATTTAATTAAATCAATTACATTTTATTTTACATTTTATTTGTCCATTTCTGCATCTAAACGCCTAAACATAAACATGATCTAATATACTATGTAGCAATTTCTTTATCGTCCAATTTTTCTGGTGTACACACTTTTATT